>NW_028230453.1:4549854-4844854 GCF_043228905.1 Azolla caroliniana
CCCTCAAAGGTTGCTCAAATGTGATAATAGCTGTAGGTTTGGATGTCAGGGAATCTTTTGATACCAGAGAATCTTCTTTTGTTGCTATTTTCTGGTCTTTGATTGCCATCAAAGACCAAAAAATAGCAACAAAATCAAAGGATCTCCACATGATGGTGATCTATCTTGTTGAGTTTGTGAGAAGGTGGCTTACGCAGTTTGCGTTTAATTTGCTGAACCATAGCAGTAAAACCAAAATCAGCTCTTTCAACAGCTTTCTCCCTCTCTTTCAACCACATCTCAGGGTCAAGTTTATCTTTATTGAGATACTTGATCTCTTGGATAATATGATGATCCATGGGTTGAAATCGTCTTTGAAATGCTGACAAGGCAAGGTAAGGTAAGATGCAACCGGTTCCAATGGCAAGCACCGAAAACCAATGAAATGGAGATGGAGCTAATGCCTCAGAAAGGATTAAGAAAGCATTTGAAGAGATGAGTGGAGTAATTATCCCATAGATCATGAGAAAAATGTACCAAAGTAAGATACTACCCCATATAACAAGATGTTGGATCCATGTGAAGTGGTTAGTTGCAAGAGCAATTTGGATATTGACAACCCAAATGATGGTTGTATACATGGTCGCACCAAGTGCTTCAAACCCAGCCACCTTACCGTCGTCTCTGAATGCCTGAGGATGGAAAACGCCAACAGTCAAAAAGAAGACTGCAATCGAACCGTATACGCCATTCATCATCCAACTTTGAATTCGAATCCAACTAAAAAACATGTTCTTTGGACCTTGTTGATATATGCTAGGAAACTACAAAAGAGAGCAAATGGAATAAGGAAAAGCAAATTAAGCACTATTGACAACCAAGAGATTGAATATGCTCTAGTCAATCAAAAGAGAGACTCAGCTATAGCATATCAAGGAAAAACACCAAAATATCCCCAACTTGTTAGATATTTTCCAAGATACCCCTACCCCTAAGTTTTCAGAAATTACACGAGTTCTCCTGAGGTGAACAGAATTTAGCAAGTAAAATATCCAACAAGCTAGGGGTATTTTGGTGTTTTCTTCTTATATTAAAGGAAAATAGCTAGACACACCTCAAGACATACGTTCGCCGAAAGATCTTGTTCAAAGACTCCTAGGGCAAGCACTGGCAATGATGTAAAAAAAACATTGAAAAGTGCATTAAACCAATCATTGTAGAGGGTCTGCCCTGAGAAATTCGAGAATGCTTGAAAGTAAAACAGTGTCAATCCAAAGAGTATGTTCTTGTAGAAAAAGTAGCACACCTGTGTATCATGCATAACTTAAACAAATTAATAAAATCATGCATTAGAGGAAAACAAGTCTAATTCATAGGGAATATTTGATGAGAGAGTAAAAAAATACCATGGTCGCTATCCTTTTGTAGCACCAATGACCATGAACGATCAAAAGCCTTTCAAGAAAGCGGAATTGTGCTATAGAAAAATCACTTGCCATGACCGCCTGTCACAATGATGTTACACAATTTTATTTCTGCCATTTCACTTCCTCCGTCAGACCTCAATCTCTTTTTATATTTATCACTCCCATTCTAGTGCTCAAATCCCAAATTTATCTCTACAAACTGTAATGTTTACATTCAACCTTGTCGGTTTCAAATGCTGCTACTTTTCTCTCTTGAATCAACAAATAACCTATCGGCTCACATCACAAAATGTTTCACTCATTTCAGAAATCTTCAGTAACAGTATTGAATACCCTTTTATATCAAGGTTTGGAAAGGCTTGCTCACAAACATCACTCCACAGTACACAAAGGCTTTTGCCTTTCTTCGTCAAGTTTTTCCTGGGAAAGACTACTTTAGAGAAATCCTTAATGTGTGCCCTCTCATACTGGGAAAAAACAATGAAAATCCTTACTTTCTTCAGGTATGGCTCTCCATCCCACTATCACTTTCACCTTTTAAAGATCTATTTCAAGATTTACGAGATTATTCATTTAGTTCTTGTGAAGATGCATTTAATTTCTTCGCATATTATATATGTTCCTACGGAAATAGAAGAGTTCTACGTAGTTTATTTCTCTGTCAAGTATCTCTCTTATCTCTATTTAGTCTTCCAAGAGGCCTGTTTGATTTTTGTCAAATCCCTGTGTTACTGAGATGTTTACCTAATCAATTTGTTTCCACAATGTTTGCCTAATCTTTACATTCCTTCCCACTGTTTTCCTGCAAGGTTTATTTAACCTAATCTCTCTGGTTTTTACAATGTTAGCTTAATCTTTTTGTTGTGCTCCCTGTCCTTGCCTCTGTGTTTATTTGCCAGGTTTACTTAACCTAATCGCTCTGACCTAATCCTTGTACTTGTCCTACTGAATGAATATATGGCTCTCAATACCCATTAAGATGGACGGATCAATGAAAGACCCCAAGAAGATACTGAACTAGAAAAGGAAAGGATGGGAGCACTCCGACTAGTACCTAAAGGGTGGATAAGATACCCAAAATGCATCTCTTAACCATTTGATTAAGCAAGAGGCGAATCATATGAGAGATGACATGAAAAGTGCCTTGAAAGAGAATGGCTAGAGATGCAAACATAGGAGAGTGGGCTAGCTAAATATCAATTTACAAGGAAATGCAAACATGGGTAGAGGGCTAAAGATGCCAAAGCTCAAGTCAATCATGCTCAAAAAGGTAGTTAAAAGCAAAAATTCCTTGGATAGGGGTAGCAAGAAAAGAAAAAAGGAAAACTGGTAGATAAAATGGAAATGATAAATGCTACATTGGAAGAAAAAGAAGCCAAAAAGGAAAGCTCGTGCATTACATGTACGAATTGGTTGGGCCGAAAAAGGAAGCTCACAAGAAGATGTCAGGAATCTCGAAACAAAGATCGGGGCATCAGATATTCCATCAGAGATAAGTCTAAGCCTAAAGACACAATCATCCATTTCACGAATATGGTATTCCATCAGAGACAAGTCTAAGCCTAAAGACATGATCATCCATTTCACGAATATGGTAAAAAAAACGCTTTCCAACCCAAGAGAAGGGCACTAAGTGTGACAAATTATATTGAGACTCCAATCTAGTAAATGACAAGGAAAACATGCCATGAATGCTCAGAAGCAAGAAAGGGAAGCAATTGGGCTGTATATAGAGATGGTAAGGTCATTATTACAGAGACGAAAGCCACATGACGGTGTATGGAATATGAGACCTTATGCATGACTATCTGGAATTGCAATGGCTCTCTAAGGACAGATATTGAGTATTTTGATACATTCAAGAACACAGATATCACGAAGTAAACAGAAAACCCATCAATGCATTGCTTGTAAACTCCCTGATGTACAAGGATATAGATGGGAGTCAATATGTTGTCCCCAACCACAGATACCAAGAAGAATTAGAGGCTCCAGAGGAGTTCCTGTACTGTACAAAAATGAGCTCCATGATAGTGCACATTGTGCATAAAGATGTCAATGCACATTATATCTGGATACGACTCCAAAGGGGGGAATCTAATTTACTACTTTCCACCTGCCTACTGAGGTTTGCACCCCTTGAAGAATCACCATATCTACCATTATATGACGATTTACTAGTATGGGGGATATAGTACTACTATGAGACTTCAATGCACAAATTAAGAATGGACATACAACTATATTTGACACGAGTGAGGGTATGGAGTTAGTTATGGCAGAACAAGTTGGTATAATGGGAGAAGCTCAAGATATGAGTGAAGTAACAAAATATGGCAAAAATTTCTAGCTTTGGGAAGTGCGCATGGATTTGTGATATAGAATGGTTTGTCACAATCACTTAGATCAAATGTTGTGACATGTTGGAACCCAAAGGGAGGTGCAAGCAAAGTTGATTACCTGATCGAACCTCCATCTCTTATGCCCGAGAGTCCATCTCTTGCGCAAGAGATCAACCGTATTAGAGAAGATATCGAAATAGCACTAAAGGAAGAAATGAAAAAGGAGATAGAGAAACAGAAATCAGAATTGTACGCCTCTATCAAGGCTGAGTTATTAGAAGAGATGCGGAAAGACATTATAAGCCATGTGGAGAAATCACACTTAGAGCTCAAGGATGACATGACACAATACCTTAAGGATGAAATATCCTCAAGTAAAGTTGAGTTAGGAGCTATAAAAGTGGATTTTGAAAAAGGACAAGAAGCAGTGGAAAGATGCATCTCTACAGTGAAAGCCAATGTCATGAAGGAAATGCAAACATGGGCAGACATCGCCAAAGATGCCAAAGCTCAAGCCGAGCACGCCCAAAACGAAATTAAAGCAAATGCTCCTTGGATAGAGGTAGTAAAAAAGCAAAAAGGAACATCCACGGATAGGATGGCAATGATGAATGCTACTTTAGAAGAAGAAGCAAAGAGGAAAGCTCGTGCATTGCATGTACGAGTGGTTGGTTGGGCCGAAAAGGGAAGTCCACAAGAAGATGCCAAGAATCTCGCAACAAAGATTGGAGCATCGGATATTCCATTTGCTTCGGCATGGAGAGTGGGAAGAGATGAGTCTAGAGCTAAAGCCCTTATCATCCGCTTCATGGATATTGACAAGAAAAAAGCTTTCCTCTCTAAACGAAAGGCACTCAAGGGTGAAAAGATATACTTAGATGACGATCTCACTCCAGCCCAAGTGGCACACCGCAAAGAAAACATGCCACGAGTGCTTGATGCAAGAAAGGAAGGTAAATGGGCCGTATATAGAGACGGCAAGGTCATTATTACAGAGAAGAGAACCGCATGACGATATATGGCCTATGAGACCCTACGCATGACCATATGGAATTGCAACGGCTCTCTACGGACAGATGTCGGATATTTTGAAGATACATTGAAAAACACAGATATTGCTATGTATACAGAGACTCACCAATGTATGGCTAGCAAACTCCCCGAGGTCCAAGGATACAGATGGGAGTCAATATGTCGCCCCCAACCTCGGACACCAGGAAGCACTAGAGGTTCGGGAGGAGTGGCTATGCTATACAAAGAGGAGCTCCATGGTAGAGTGCATGTTGTACATAAGGATGTGGATGCACGCTACATGTGGATATGCATAAAAAGAGGGGATCTTAGGGAGCTATATATTGCAATTTGCTACTTTCCACCTGCCTATTCAAGGTTTGCACCTCTAGGTGAATCACCATATCTACCACTATATGATGATATCATAAGATTTGCTACTATGGGGGATATAATACTATTAGGAGATTTTAATGCACGAACCAAGGATGAACAAACAACTATATTTAACACCGACGAGGCTGTCTATGGAGAAGTTATGGTGGAAGAGGTTGGTCTAAAGAGAAAAGCTCAAGATATGAGTGCTATAACTGAATATGGAAAACACTTTCTAGCCTTGGGAAGCGCGCATGGACTTGTGATATATAATGGCTTGTCACAATGGCCTGGATCAGATGCTTTGACATGTTGGAACCCAAAAGGGGGCTCAAGCACAATCGATTATCTAATGGGATCTCCATCTCTTATACCTGAAATAAAAGTGTTCATTATATCGGGAAGACCTATTGGCTTGGCAGCTGATCATGCATATCTACGCTTTGAGGTAAAGGATGGATGCACAAAGGATGTATATGCTAAGGAGAGTGGGCTGGCTAGGTATCTATTCACTCGCGAGACAATTGATGTCTATAGTTGTGGTGTATACAATGGCATGCTAGATTTGGATCCTTTCGCACCCCTTGAAGAACTTACCCAAGGTTTATCCAAATCATTGCATAAAGCAGCCACAAAAGCCTTCCCTCACACAACGGCTAACCCCCCCAAACTCGGTAGAGTAATACAAAATAGTTGGTATGATGATGAATGTCGTGATACAAGGAGATGCTTGCAACGTGATATAACTCGGGGCATTTATACATACAACCAAGTGAGAGCAACCTTCCAACGCCTCGTAAGGAGGAAGAAGAGATTGTATTTGGCTAAATTTGAAGATCATTTGTATCGCTTGTTTCTAGGACGAGAGAGTAAAAGAGCATGGAAAATGTTTAATGAGAGGCAACCCACCACACAATTGACCTCACCTCAGGTGTGGCATGAATATGCAAAGGTCCTATATGATACCCCGGGGCAACCTCCTCTTCCCCACCCAAATGCCTCACGCCCACATGAATCAACCTTCTTTACACCACAAAATGTAAGAAATGCCATTGATAGGCTACAATTCGGGAAGGCCCAAGATCATGATGGCTTGGTGGGTGAACACTTTATCTATGCCCGTGACACCTTGCTCCCATTGCTAGCACACATCTTTAATAGAGCCATGTGCGAAGGTTTTCTTACTAGATGGACTCAGCATACCATTGTGCCAATCCTTAAGAGTGGAGACCCCATGATGCCAAGCAACTATAGGACAATCATGATTGGCCATTACTTGGCTAAACTATATGGCTCGATTCTGGAATCAGAATTGAGTATATGGGCAGAGCAAAATGGCTGCCGTTCAATTGGACAGGCAGGTTTTCGGAAGGGTTTCACAACTTTGGATCACATATTCACCCTCCGGGCCCTTATTGAGGAGGGCAGAGCCCACAATAAGAGGATTTATTGCTGCTTTGTGGATTTTCGAAAAGCCTTTGACACCGTGCCACGTGCTCGGCTTATGCAGCGGCTAGAGGCCATTGGTGTTCCTATAGATATGCAATGGGGAATCTATGCACTCTATGAATCTGTTTCAGGAAAAGTTCGGTCTCCTAAGGGCTTGTCAGAGGCGGTGGCCAGCACAATTGGCGTGAAGCAAGGATGCCCACTATCCCCCACACTCTTCGGTCTCTATATAGATGAGGTATCACAGTACATAGAGAGATTTGGTGGTTCCGGAGCACACCTAGCAGGTATAGCTATACAGATATTACTATATGCTGATGATATTGTGCTGATCTCTGACTCTCCGGAGGGACTACAAAGACATCTAAATGCCTTAAAACTATTTTGTACGGACAAAGGTTTGTCAATCAACATGAATAAAACTAAAGTGATGGTGTTTAACACCACCCAAGCATGGGTAACAAGATCAGAACCAGAATTCTTCTTGGGAGAGGAAAGGTGGAATACACACGCTCCTACACATACCTAGGAGTAACATTTACAAGACCTAGGTTCTCCTTACAGGAGGCCGCTTGTGCCCGACTTTCTCGTGGATATGCAGCCCTGGGTGCTCTCGAAAGACAATGTGCACATTTGCAGTTCCAAGAGCCACGAACTAAGCTATGGTTATTTGATACACTTATCACACCAACTCTTCTCTATGGAGTAGAGACATGGGGACCGAGTCTTAACAAGGCAAATCATTGGAAAGATTTAGAGAGACCTTTAGTGTCAATGATTGCTCGCATGATAAGGAGCAAAGCATTGGTGCCCCACGATATAATCCGGGCAGAGATGGGAGTAGCACCTATAATAACCGAGGCATTGTTCCGATCAGTGACATTTATCCAACGTCTTTGGGAGCTCCCTAAACGAAGGTACCCAAGGTTGGCAATTATGTCATCAAGACAATTGGCTGAAAATGGAGACACTCACTGTTGGTATGCTGAAATGCAACAATGGTTCGAGTCACATGGCATGAGTATAAATGCACTACCCCCGTTCCAATATAGCTTGGACTGTCCCCATCTCAATATGACCAAAGTGGAAAAGAATAGAGTGATCCGAACTGATATTATTAACTTAGAAAACAAGATAACATGGATCAGCCCCAAAATAGCACTTGGTACAAAGATGGCCCACTATAAGACACACTTCTTACATACATCGGAGGATGGATTTGTCATAAGGCTACCTTATATGGACATACATCTATCCTATGCGCTGCGTAGTGTGATAGGGCAGCTGCGAACCTCATCACATCAGCTACAGATTGAGGTGGGCAGATATACACGACTACCTCTAGAAGAGAGAATTTGCCAATTGTGTCATCAAGGAGTGGAATCTGAAGAACACTATGTTTGTCATTGTAGTGTCTTTTATGAAATCAGAGGGAGATACCATTGCCTCTTTAAACAAGGCTTTGGCCCACTACGCAAGGTAATGGAATATGAGGACCAAAGATGCCTAGGACTTTTCTTGCTCGAGCTCAAGAGACATCGGGAAAAGTTGTTGAAGAATACAGCCACACAAGCTCATCCACAAAGAACAATCACAACTTTCTTTAGCTCCATCACTCCTAATGCTAGAAGTCAACCCCAGGATACAGAAATGGGATCCAGACCAGGATATAACAAAGGGGTTACGATTGATCGGGCAATGGCAATTTGCTGTGCACGTAGGCCCCGGCCCCATGGACCACGACCTCGACACCCTTGTCATCGACAAATAAAAGCCATTATCTCCCGCCATCGTAGGTGCTTCCCTCGCTTCGGAGACATTTCCATTCTGGATCGACCCATGATAGAGATCTTTCGGAGACAAAAGCTACAATACACCTAACTTGAGAATCTCGCATGTGCCAAAAACCAGATTCTCTCGTCTCTTTTCTTTTCATCCTATTTACTTTTATATTTACTGTGTAATATTTACTTTATTTTGATTTGTTCTCAAAGACGAGAAAACATTTAAGATGTAATCTCTTATTCGGTCTTATAGGCCATTTTGGCCTCTTAAAAGACGTTAATATATCTTTCTTTCTTTCTTTCTGATATACCTATTGGCTTGGCAGCAGATCCCACATATCTATGCTTTGAGATGAAGGATGGATGCACAAACATGTATATGTTAAGAAGGAGAGTGGGCTAGCTACATATCAGTTTTCCCGAGAGACAATTGATGCATATAGTTGTGGAAAATACAAGGTATGCTAGATTTGGATCCTTTCGCACCCTTAGAGAAAGTCACACAAGGATTGTTATTTCATGAAGCAGACACAATTGTCTTTCTTCCCACAACAGGCAATGCACCCTAAACTGGTATAGTTATACAAAATATTTGGTATGATGAGGAGTGTCGTGATATTCGGAGATGCTTGCAACGCAAAGTAACTCTGAGAATTTGACACACAAACAGGCAACAGCAACCTTCCAATGCCTTGTGAAGAAGAAGATGAGATCATATTTGGCTAAATTTGAAGCTCGAGCGTATCGAATGTTCCTGGGAGTAGAAAGTAAAACAGCATGGAAAACGATTGGTCACCTCAATTAGGAGATGCTTGCAACGCAAAGAAACTTCGGGGATTTGTACATACAAACAGGCAAGAGCAACCTTCAACACTTTGTGAAGAAGAAGAAGAGATCATATTTGGCTAAATATTGAAGCTCATATGTATCCATTGTTCTTAGGAATAGAAAGTAAAACAGCATGTATGGCACGAATATGTAAAGCTACCATAAGATATCCCCAACCAACATGGTTTACACCCACATTTATCCACCTTTTCTATTCCACAAAATGTAAGAAACAACATTGATAAGTTACAATTTGAGATGACCCAAGATCATCAATTATTGTTAGGTGCGCACTATCTATGCCCGTTACACCTTGCTCCCGTTGCCAGAAAACATCTTTAATAGAGCTATGTGAGAAAGTTTCCCTACTACCTGGACAGAACATACCATTTTGAAATTTTCAAGAGTGGAGACCTCATGATGCTGACCAATTATAGGTCAATTATTATTGGTGGCTACTTGGTTAAATTACGTGGCTCGATCCTAGAGTAAGAATTGACTGCATGGCTAGAGACAAATGGTTGATGTTCAGCTGGACAGGCAGGCTTTTGAAAGGGGTTCACAACTTTGGATCACATATTGACCCTCTGAGCCCTTGTCGAAAAGGGCAGAGGCCATAAAAAGAGGATTTATTGCTTCTGTTTTTGAAAAACCTTCAATACTGCATAACATGCTCAGCTCATGTAGTAGCCAGAAGCCCTTGGTGCCCCATTGATATGCAATGGGGAATCTATGCACTATTTGAATCCATGTCACGAAAACTGAGATCTCCCAATGGGTTGTCGGAGGCTGTGGCTAGCACAATTGGAGTTAAACATGGATGCCCACTATCACCCACTCTCTTAGGTCTATACAGATGAGGCATTGCATTACATGGAGAGATTTGGTGGTTCAGGAGATGCTAGTGGATACAGCCATACAGCATGGCTAGTGAGTACAGCCATACAGATATTACTATATGCTGATGATATTGTATTAATCTTCAACTCTCCAGAGGAACTACAAATACCTTTACACGCCTTAAAAACATTTTGTACAAACAAAGGTTTTGTCAGTAAACCTAGATAAAACGAAAATGATGATGTTTAACACCAATCAAGCACGGATAACGAGATCAGAGCTAGAATTCTTTTTGGGAGAGGAAAAGGTGGCATATACATGATCCTACACATACCAAGCAGTAACATTCATAGAACCTGGTCCTCCTTACGGGAGGCTTCTTGTGCCAACTTTCTCGTGGATGTACAGCCCTTGGTGCCTAAAAAGGCAATGTGCATGTACACAGTCCCATAGCCACGAACTAAATTGTGGCTATTTGATACAATTGTCACATAGAATCTTCTCTATGAATATCAACCTCACTAGTGAGGAGTCACTATGGATGAAGCCATTGCCCTCCAACCACCACCACCATCATCTGGACATTCCAGATCTCACTAATTCAACAACATTTTCATGGTTCGTTATGTTGTCCATGTTAGACTACCCCATAATGGAGATTTTCGCAATTAGAAGGCACCAGTTTTGATATTAGTACTCCATTCGAAAGACATAACCATGGTATCAGTGTATTAGCCAACATAGCATTGTAGGGACATTAGTATATCAAATTTTCTATCTTTTTTTTCTTCTCAAAATTCTTGTAGCCTGGTCCAACAACTTGGGGAAAGTTCTTATTGTTGAGAATGATTAAAGGTTATAGCCAAAACGGCTAGCCCAACAGCTAGTTATCCCAACGGCCAGAACTTGGACTTTAAGAGGAACCTTCTCCTCATGTAAAAAGTGATCTCTGTGTTTTTCTCTCTCCTGTTGTGGCATATTATATGTATATTCTTGAGAATAAAGGTGTGTTTCTCATTTTTCAATATGTTATCAGAGCCTAGATCCGCCCCTCTGCAAAACCCTAGATCCTCCCCTCTGCCAAACCCTAGATCCTCCCCTCTGCCAAACCCTAGATCCGTCCCTCTGCTGGTGTAACTGTGATCGGAACAGCACTGTCCTAGCATCCAAGAGAGGAAAGGGAGGCTTCTCCTTCTAGGATGACAGTGCCATGTGAATGAGAGGTGATTTCAGAAAAGAAGTCAGAAGAAAAGAGAAGAGATAGTCTGGGTTGAGAAGATGGATGAGGTGGTCAAAATTGAACAAGGATCATGTGAAAACGTTGGTGAAATTCATGAAGCAGGCTGAGATTGTAGCGTTTGGAAGTGTGACAGGAACACCCCACCTCGACTTCTAGAATACGGAGGACGTGGACAAACTAGAGGTCGCCGTTGTGGGGGCCAAAGCGGAGGTCACCAGGCAAGCCTGATGGTAGCAAAAGAAGAGGAAGGAGCTAAGGTGGTGTTCACCGAAGAGGATCAAGCTCTCTTAGAAAAACTTAGGAGGAAGCAAAGAGCCACATTTATGCCAAGGGGTAATGTTGTTACCTATGCTTATTCGGCCAAAGGTACTAGTAACACATACTCGTGCCTCTACACCAGAATGTATAATTGATTCTGGTGCATCTAGGCATGTGACGGGTAATGCTAGCAAGTTCTCCTCAAATACTCACTTAGCAATACCAGAGAGCATTCAAACTGTTGACGGTAGAACACAACCTATAGTAGGTATAGGTACAGTGAAATGTACCAACTCTGTGATATTGACTAATGTGTTGCATGCTCCTTTCCCAGTAAACCTATTATCCATAAGTTCTATCATACTCCGACTAAAATGTGTTGTTTCTTTTGATATTCCCAAGGTGACATTCCAAGAGAAAGGGACAGGTCGGAGACTTGGGACTGGCACATGGCACATGGCATAATGGACTATGGTATTTGGATTGTGAAGGGCTGGATTCAACATTAGCATCTATGGTAAAGGGAACAGATGTGAGGGGATCTAAAATGAGTTGTGAGGACTTGTTCATACTTTACCACCAACGTATGGGACATACCTCTTATGGGGTTTTGAGTCGGGTGTATCCACACCTTTTTGAAAAGGCTGATAAATCGAAACTTGTTTGTGATGCATGTGAATTTGGTAAGCTTACTAAAAGCTCGTATCTTATTTCAGGTCATAGGAGTCCCCATGCATTTGATTTGATACACTCTGATGTTTGGGGAGCGTGTTCCACAAGTTCTATTAATGGATTTAGATATTTTGTCTCTTTCATTGACTGCTTCTCTCCTGTTACTTGGTCATATTTGATGAAAAATAAGAATGAAGTATTTGCTTGATTTAAAGATTTTCATAGAGCTGTTCAAACTCAATATGGTGCTGCGTAGGCCTGTAGCTTCTCCAATTGACTCAAAGATCAAGTTAACTGAACTTGCAAGAGAGAAAGTTGATCATGAAAGGTATCAAAGATTGGTAGGTCAGCTGATTTATTTGACTCATACTCGTCTAGATATTTCATTTGCAGTAAGTGTGGTAAGTCACTACATGCATGATCCAAGGAAAGATCATATGGATGCAGTGTACCAGATTCTGAGAACTCTCCTAGTAGAACTAAAGATGAAGCAAGAAAATCAGATGAGGCTTTGGTGTGACAATAATTCAGCAATCAGCATTGCCAACAATCTGGTACAGCATGATAGGACCAAGCACATCGAAATCGATAGATTCTTTATCAAGGAGAAGCTTGATAGTGGGATATTAAAATTGAGTCATGTTTCTACTAAAGATCAAGTAGCAGATTGTCTTACAATGGGACTTGGGCCAGTAAGTCTTTCTAGATTGTGTGACAAGATGGGCTTAGTGGATATCTTTCGCCCATCTTGAGGGGGAGTGTTGAGACTGATTAAAGTTATAGCCAAAACGGCTAGTCAGCTCCAACAGCTAGTTATCCCAACGGCCAGATCTTGGCCTTTAAGAGGAACCTTCTCCTTATGTAAAAAGTGATCTCTGTGTTTTTCTCTCTCCTGTTGTGACCTATTATATGTATATCCTTGAGAATAAAGGTGTGTTTCTCAGTTTTTAATACTTATATACCTCCAATATACTTCCAAATGCCTATAGCAAATCAAATATACTAATAAAATGCAAATAATGAACTGATTGATTACTATGAAAATAGACAAAACTCTATGAGTTAATATATATGATCTTAACAAACAAACCTGCATTCCTTCAATCCCACTAATGCCAATGCCAATGTCTGCCTCCTGAATCATACCTACATCATTTGCTCCATCACCTACTGCCAAAGTAGTCTTCCCTGTTTCTTCCTTGACTAGTCTAGTGACCTATATGGCAAAAAGGGGAGGACAACTCAAGCAGCGAAGCATATTTGTTGTGTAGTTGATTACCTAAAGAAAGGAAATATGAAACTTAAGCTCTTAGAAAAACACATACCAGAGCTTTCTGCTTGGGTGAAACACGGCAACATATTACTGATGCACACTTAATAGCTATTTGAAAGAATTTCTTTTTCACCGCATCCTCCAAAGCATATCCCAAGGCTTTGCCATCAATTATGAGCGCAAAAGACATGTTCGACCCTGGATCTAGCGTTACTTGCTGCTGTCCAATAGTTAGTTGGTTCAAAATAGTCTCTTGACAAACCTGAATAAGAAGTGAAAAATGTGAATAACTGATGACTCTCATTTTGGGCATGTGTTTATCTCTGTGGATTTCTACACTTATTTGGAACAGAAATAAACCTTGATGAGGGCATCTTTATCATTTAGTTCTTCAGCTGCCTGGACATCTTGTGTTTCTAACGTGATAATGATTTGTTTCATATCTTGCCGGAGGAGGCTGCAAGCAAAGCTGCAGATCCAGTACAATGGAAGGGTTCACACATTCGATATTCTACTCAAATTTCAAGAAAATGTTATCTAATCAAAGCCAAAATATATCATACCCAATATTGATGGCGGTTTCTAATTTGTCACCAGTCAAAACCCAAATTTTCAGACCAGCCAAAGCAAGCTTATCAATACATTCTGGAACCTACCAAGAATTCAGAATTTAAAGAAAGAGAGTAAGCAATCAGTTTGTATGCCCGACTAGATCAAAATTCTTCTCAAATTTTAGCCCACTAACCCCCTTTTGCAATTTGTCCTCAACAGCAGTCGCTCCTATAAGCATCAAGTCTTTCTCAATCATCTCAGCTGCCTCATCTAATCTTGAATTCCTGCTTCCATCAATGGTAGTTTTAGCTTTTAGAAACACTTCATTCCATTCTTGATATGTTGCTTCATCCAGCCTCCTGTATGCCAAAGCCAGGGTTCTGAGCCCTGCATCCCCATACTTGGATAGGTGAACTTTTGTTTCATCCATGAATTCTTTTCCACTTTTGCATAGCCGTTCAAAAATCACACTATCACAAAAAACCAAAACAATGAGACTTGAAAACTTAATAGGAAGCCCTATTTTAACAAGAAAAAAGTATTTTTAATTAAAATTGCCTTATTATAATAGAATGGTCTATAATAGGAAAAAGCTACTTTAGATGCACACCTGTCTGCTCCTTTGCAGAGAATGAAAATCTGGCCATCCTCATCTCTGATAATAACGGACATGCGTTTTCGTGTACTGTTGAACTCTAGCAAATTCAGTACCTTGTATTCTCTGATGTGCAGTACAACTTTTTTTAGTCAAAAAGCCCTCATTCAGTATACCATGATTATTACTTAGCTTTAAATGTAATACAGAAATTTCATAGAGATTAAAAGCTTCTTTTAACAAAACATACCGTTCAAGTATCCCAAGAGATGGCTCAAACTCTCTCACATGAACACTTGTTTGAGTTCGCTTGAAGAATTCAAATCCAAATTCTCGTGCCGCAACTACAAATGCTCCTTCATCTGGTGATTCAGCTTCATATTCAATGTTTCCACTATCATCCTCTTCAGGTATAGCTGTATGACATACAGCTAGGACGCGAAAAAACATCCTGATAAGATCTGGTTGTTGCTGTGATATCCAAGCTCCATTCATGAGGCGTGCATCACAAAAATTGAAACCTTTAATATGAGGCTTTTCTACCATCTCAACGGCTTCCTCATCAAGAATTTTCATATATCCTGCATCCTCTGATTGGCTAGATACCTCAATAAAGTTCTTCTTTGTCCTTTTTGCTGCAGCTCTCTCTACTTCAGTTACTCCAACTCCATATGAGACCCCTGATATTGAACACTTTAAAAAATCCATTTGGTTACATGTAAGAGTGCCCGTCTTGTCTGAAAGAATTGTGTTTACTTGACCAAGCTCTTCATTAAGATTCGATGTGCGAGCGTGAACTGGCTTATCAAGCTCTTCATAGTACATGTGAATATCTTGGTTTATGAGCATGGCTTGAAGGACTTTCACTATCTCTATCGAGACATACAGAGAGATTGGTATGAGGTAGCCATACAAGATAAGAGCTGTAACAAACTGAAAAAAACCAGCAAGAACAGAACCTTCTGGATTGTAAAAGCTCGAGGCACTATCTGGACGAAGATACCACCATTGGGGCATGTCATTTTTGGTTCGGAAGCTGAAGGTAATCGCTCCAACCAGGGAGATAAAGACTAATAGCCCAAAGAGGAAGTATATGATGGAATCCATCTTACGTTCAATACGACTCCTTTTAGAAGGAGAATCAGTGGTATTCTGCATCACCTTTGTATCATGACCACTAAATATCACTACTCCATATACATATTGGGTATTGCGAAGCTTCGAGTCCCTGAGCAATATCTGCTGAGGACCAAGAGGAATGATCGAATCCTCAAACTCCAGATTTCCAACAAAACTGTATAGATTAGCATTTGGATCCTCACATTGAATGGTTCCTAAAAACCCTTTGAAATTATCATTGCCTTCCAAACCCAAGGTGGAGTCATCTGTTTTCTTCAGCTTCAAATTTGTCTCTCCATCCAAGTTCATGGTCTCCACATAGCAAATACCATCTGGGTAGTTTGATGAAAGGAAAAGGAGATCAGCAGGAAAGAACTCATCTCTTTGCACCAACACAACATCACCAACCCGAACATTTTTCCATTCGGTGTCAACAAATATACCATCCTTAACATGCACTCTCACAATGCGAGAGTTGACTTCTCTATCCTGTATGAAATGATATCACCATCAATAAATCACCAAGCACATGAAACATCATCAAGAGATATCATCTCATTGAATGATATGGTCTACTAGACGTATCCCTAAGATACTGGTAAATAACTCCATGCCCTTCATACTTGTAGAATACTTTGCGTACAATATGTGTACAGTACATATGCTACATATTCTACCTTTTTTTTAATCCTTAGAATATGCATTCTAAAGGTAGAATACGGGTAATACGGGTAATACTTCTTACATTTTTATTGCATCTAACAATTGTTTTTAAGTCAACTTCTAAAATTAAAATTTTAAAATGTTTGGGAAACGTAAAATACTTATAAAATACGTGAAACGTTTTAAGCTGGCAGTTCTAAAATGTAAAATACGTGTTAAATACTTCAGAGTATTCTATGCACAAAATACATGTTTTCTAACAGTTATGATGCCCTTAAAGATACGACTAACAGGACAAGTTCTTACAATGTCACCATATCGCTATATTATAATATATGAGTAGATATGTCTACATACATATACTATTGACGGTGTAAAATGTGATAGTTATATCTATGGCATTGTAGGGAAAAAGAAGTGTTCAGTTTTACAAACAAACCTGTAAGAATCGTCGCCAATCTTCGATGGCCTCCTTGAGCATACTCACTCCAATCACAAACACAAGGGGAGCAATCATAGACCCCGGTGTGAAAGGAGTGAGTGGTGTAAGAGAGAGTCCAGCAGCAAGCAAGAAATACAAATTTGCTACTCGTCTGAATTGCTCAAACAAAGCTTTCGGAAAGAATGTGATGAGGTTATACTTAGTTGTAGAGACGTAGTTGGACAGATAATTGAAAGGCTTCTGTAGATGTCTCTCAGGTTGATTTACAAAAACAACTCGAGAGAAACCTGGACCTCCGAGAGGAACCTTGGCATCACCTTCCTCTACCACAGGCCGTACACATGAGTAGGAGTAAAGCTTACTTAGCCTTATCTTCTTCTTTCTTCTGTGGTTCCTGTCGTTTGGATGCTCCATAGAGCCCATATCTCAAGGGACTTTTCTGAAAGAAGGAATTTCTAATCAAATCGAAATGGCCTGGATAAAATTGATGGCATGCTCAAAGTACAGTATCAAATCAGACAAGATATGATGCTTGCCCAAGCTTTCTTCAGCCAAATATGTTTCTTCAATTGGATGGTCAAAGCACCCTATAGTTTGAATCCGAAGAGATGAAAACTGCTAGAGAAATGCTTTTCTTCAATCAAGTTTGGTTCTTGCCTAGGATCAAAGAACCTGATAGGTCAAAATTCCCGCAAGATTTAATGTTTTAAGGTCTCCCAGAAAATTTTCCTCAATCAAATATCTTCTAGGGTCAATTCATCAAAAAGGTAGATGATCTGAGGTTGCATCGACTAAATTCTGTAAACAAAAGTCTATCCAAAGTCTGCTTCGATTCAACCTGAGGATTTTCTTGGGTCAGGTCACTGATATGACCTCCTCTGATAGAAACGCTAGCCGTAAGCCTCCTATCCTTATCCTCTTTCTTCTTTTTCCTCTTCTTTGAATGGATTAGCTACAACGAGAGTAAAACTTATTCCAAGAAAGACGATCTGATGGAAGAGGAAGAAACTTGCTGATCTAAGAGAAATCCTGAATCTCTCTTCTTCACCTTCTTCCTGCTCCTTTGGCCTTTTGATCCTTGTGTCTAGTTCTTCCTGCTCTTCTTCTTTCTTCTTCTTCGTCTGTTATTGCGGTTATTGTCAACGATAATGTTAGAATTCAACGAAAGACGGCGATGATTCAAAGAGAGAGAGAGAGAGAGAGAGAGAGAGAGAGAGAGAGAGATGAACCTTCCAGGAACCTTCTTCTGAGTTTACTCTACTCCATAGCTGCACAAATGTGTCAAGAAATGATCTCTCTCTCTCTCTCTCTCTCTCTCTCTCTCTCTCTCTCTCTCTAAACCCCACCATCCAATCCATTCACTCCTCCATTCATACAGAAAGACCCTTCATTTATGCTTCCCATTCTCTCTCTACACTCTCTCTCTTTAGACTCTCTCTCTCTACACTCTCTCACTTTAGACTCTCTCTCTCTCTACACTCTCTCTCTCTCTCTCTGCATGACCCTTGAGCTTGTCCTGCCCTCTGGTCATGCCTCATGATGGTGACTTGACTTCTTGTTTGGTCAAGTCACAATCTTTGACCGCTTTTTAGTCAAGTCCCGCTTTGTCTCTCGGGCCTCCCCCGCCTTTCTCTCTCGTGCTTCTGGCCCCTACTCTCCCGTGTTAGTGTTTCCGATGACCCCCTCTCGTGTACGTAACTCCATGGCTAATTGACTCTCCTCACTTTCGTCCGTTTCGCACTCGGGCGGCCGTAACAACCGACCGTTCCATGGATCTCTCGTGCTTTCCATGACCTTCCTTCATGTGCGTGTGTGTCTGTGCCTCTCTTTGCTTGTGACTACGACCATATTCAGGAATCGGCAGCTGTCCTGTTTCGGCTTAACCGGTTTGGCCTTGTCCAAACTATACCGATTAAGCCATTATCAGCTTCGTAACCGGTTTAGGCTTAACTGGTTTGAGCAATCCCATAACTGGCCTCAAACTAGTTAAGGAAGCTCAAACATGAACCGAACCTCCAAACCGTTTGTATTCAATTTAGGCTTGAGCCAAGCCGTTGCCAAATCCTAACCATATTGGGGATTGACTCTTTTGTCCCCTAGAGTTTCTTTCATTTCACACATGGATTGTTTTATTAGCTCTATGGATCCCTTTTGTTGCATTGAACGTGGCATATCTTTATATGCTTTTTGGTCCCACCTGTATGCTCATTGCATGAACTTACCATCCATTCCATTGCATCTTATCGCTCGATGCCAAACATGCCCGTGCACTCACTACATGCCAATGATGTCTTCTCGTTCATGAATTGCTTGTGTGCATATTGAAGATGCTATTACGTTTAGACGTTTTGCAGTTTGAGGACAATTTATTATTGTGAGAATCAGTCAACTCAGCACCTCTCTTGCATTGTCTCAAAGGTTCCACAACTTTAGGTCATGAAAAATGGAAGATTGTGGCATATTTTGTTCATACGTGCCTTCACATTTGTGGCCTACAAAAACACGAGTGGGTACCTATTCAATCCTAGCAGATAATGGGTATATTTATGTATAAATATTTGTGTTGACTTTATGTTAAACCCCAATATTATAACATGGTCTTTCGCCTTTGCATGGTGCTAATGCTATAGAGGAAAAATAGTGGAATCCCCAAGGGAAAACTAGAAAGGATTCTAATAACCTTTTGTGATCATTTCCTTGAAAATGACTGGCATCGGTGTCTCCCATGAATGCAATTCTTAATCAATGCTACTAATTTGTTGGCATTCGTATAATAGGTTGGCATGGTCGAAGAAGTTCTTTATGAGTGCAAAAGTCGACAATAATGGCCCTCTTGCCATTAGCTCAAACTAGTTAATTCAACATGTAGAATCAATGTCTTTTGGTGGTATTGTTATTTGATAGGCTCTCTCCACTTGCAAACTTCTTGTCGTTTGGATGCATTTAGCATTGGCTATATTTAGTTTGACTTTACAATGTTTCTTCTTCTTGTTGTACATGGATACACTCACCAATAGATTTAACCTTATCATGTTCCATGAATGGGACTAGAATCCGATAAAGATAGTATTTGTGTCATCTACTAAATTTAATGAGAGCTATTTGCTTTTGCATGTACAATTCTCTAAAGTTTCATGTTTCCCCAATTAATGAGACTTCTCTCCAATTAATGAGAGCTATTTGCTTTTGCATGTGCAATTCTCTCCTCAAAGATATCACATGAGGAGAGCGTAGCAGACACCTAAACATTGCACTCTACAAAAATTCATCCATGATGTTTGAGCATTTCATTCAAGTAGTGATATTTCAAATGGATATTAATCAACACAATTAATTGTTTGTTGCTTATTTGGATCTTTCGTCCATGTTATTTTTTCTTCCTACCATAGGATTCACCAAATGCATACCGATCAATAGTTAGGTATTGCCTAGCCTTATACATGGTATAATCGTGCAACTACATCATCTAGATAAACCACACGACCACGAAATGCAGTCTTGAGACTTTCATCATTTAAAGAGTATTCTCTTCCTTGCTTTGACGATTCATGAAACGTAAATGAATGCTCTTTCTAGAGTAGTACGTCAGGGACAATAACACAAATGCACACACATCATATATTCCAATGTGAGAAGGATATTTTCCAGCCATAAACATGTTTTTCTAATGAACAAGGTAGGTAACCAAACTTAAACGAATTAGGATAACAATGAAAATATGATTACAATGTTTATTCAATGAAAGTTGTTGGAGCATCATCACCGATTCACCGGATCATGTTCGCCAATGGATCTAGAGAAAGACATAAGAGTTGGATGTGTAACATGTAAGAGATAGAAATCATAAGTACATATACCATATATGCTAATGTGATAAATTTTTTATGTTCAAAAACAAGGGCTAAACATGAACAAGTTTTCGTAGTGAACAAGGTAGGTAACCTAATTGTAAAAAAGGTAAAATATATGTATCCATTGAAAAGTACTTTAAGTTCATTATGAAGGCGTGGTTGTGAACCTATTCTGCATGCGAGCGAAGGGGGAAGCTAAGCTCAATGGTGTATACATCAAAGACGCCACTTGAATTAATCATATTATGAAATTTTGTTAGCAAAGAAAGGCATGATTTTCTTGCTCGTATGAATGTTTTTGAGAAAACTCTCCCATTCACTTCAATAAGTTAGGAGCATATGATCTTCGCAAAAGAAATTGATGGCGAATAGAAAACGTCGTTACGTATGTGAATAGTCCACAAATTCTCCTGCTTGGTAAGCTACAAAGCTACGTAATGGGCATCAAAACGTAAAATGATTAAGATTTTTCATGCTTTTTTCATGCTTTTCAACCAATAAATTCCATGAGAAGAATTCAACATGATGTTTCTAAAAAAACTACACAGAAAAACTCCAGGAATCAAATGGCACTTCTTTACATGATCTAAATTTTATTTGAATTATTTTTGAAGGTGCGATCATTGCCATATTGCACAGATTTGTCCTAGAAACAAAAAAGACGATTGAGGAATCAAACTACAAAATGATCTTCAAAATAAAGTAAAAGGAATATAAACGAAAATAGGCGTGAGAAGATTGATTATTTGGACAATATTGAAGTTGTCGCAAATATACTTATGCGTTAGGATAGTGAGAGAGCAATGTTGCGATAAAAAAGGTAGAGATTCTTTTGTTGGTGTTGTGGCTCGGGATCGATATGGTGCATGTTAGGACATGCATGTGAGTATGCCAACTGAAATTTCCAAAGACTTCCTCAGAACAACCTGCATTATAAACTTAAATATAGTATGGTTAGTTAGGCAACATCTCGGCTTTGATGTTGAAGCAAAAACAACATAGTTAAAGGAAATTTGGCATCCTCACCAATTTCATCTAATAAATTTGTTACTTATATGTATTAGAGCTACAACTTACCCAATAAAGCTCTTTGAATTACCATAAAACATATGCTCCATTGGTATTAATAAAAAGCCCGGAGGCAGTATACAAATAGTACATAATATTGTTTCTTCTCCACCAGTATATCTGAACTGATTCTAGCATTTGTAAAAACTGTTGGGAAAAAAAACAGCCATAAAACACAACATAATAAAGCTCTTTGAATTACATAATATATAGATGTGGTAAAGCTCTGAGTATTAATTTCCTCACCATTACAGAACACATATGTTTCTGTTAGAACATAGGCAATATGGAAGATCAAAACAATCTTGTAGTTTCTAGGATATAGGGCTATCTAAGGGGAGACTTGAGGCACTAACCGAATACATATATACATACAATCTTACATGCACATAATCATACACATGCAATCATTCAAACATACACACGTGCGCACATACACACGTACAATCATTCAAACATTTGTGCATGCAATCATACATACAAATTATTTTGCATGTATATAATCATAGACATACAATTACTCAAACATACATAGGCATAGGAAATATATACACACCATCAACATACACATATGAGAATGTAAACATACATACAATCATGCACGTACACTTGTTCGAACATACATAAGTATACAACTTTACATACATACATGCATAGGCACACACACACAATAGGCATACACTCAATCATTCATTCATGCATATGATATACACACATACATGGAATCATTCAAAAGCACATACATCCATCCATAAGTATATACACTCGATTGTACTTGCATATACATACAATCATACATGAAACTAACAATGCAACCTCCAAACAATAGGATATCACGTCAATGATTACTGAAATGATATCACATCCATAAAAACATTTCGAATGTTTAAGCATTGGAGAACAATAAATTTATCACTTAACAATGAGAAGCCAACAATACTCTTAAAGTTGTATATATGTTGAGAATGCAATGTAGTAATAAATAAGGTCATAGCGAAGATGGCCTTGCTCTAACTTGATCACATGTGTAGTTGCACTATCATTTTCATGCGACCATACTGTATCCTTCAGGCAACTCTCATAGCCAAGTTTTTGCAAAACATAAGATAAGAATATCTCAAAGTTAACTTGATCACATGTGTAGTTGCACTATCATTTTCATGCGACCATACTATATCCTTTGGGCAACTGTCATAGCCAAGCTTTTGCAAAACATAAGATAGAATATCCTCAGTGACCCACTGTGAGCATACTACATAGTACAAATTGTACATGTGTTTAGTAAAGTTTATAAATGTTGGTTTTTGTTTTGCATTTGTCAAGATTTCAAACATCTCTTATTTACTCTGGAAACATGACAAATCAAACCATTAACACCCAAATCTTGACAAACACATTATTCTAATAGTGCATGTATATTGATTTGAAAATAAATACATATTATAACATTATTTAATTAGAGCCCAAATCTTGACTAATGAACTTTGCACCATATATTGATTAATCAACATTTCCCTAATCAACATTTACCTAAATCTTTAGTTTTTTTATCAATTGAGAAAAAAAAATTGGGTCATTTAAAGAATGCCATTTGTGACACTTTATCACGTACCACATAAAAAGAGTGTCGGCTGGGGAATTAATTCCTTTATTTTATCATATGGCGAGTATATCTCCATCAAAGCATGTGTTGCACGTTATCTTTCGAGAAGATAAGAGAAGCCCATGTTATTGATTCTTATTCTAAATGATGGTCTTAAAATGTTCATATTGTGACTCACAACCTTTACTTGAATGCTACTTTTTCTATGTTGATTCTCTTTACAATATTAACTTGTGTACCATGTTCCATTTTTTAGGTAGTTCATTTTATTACCACTTGACCACATTCATTAGGAGATTCTATAAAACCATCCAATTTTTAAAAAATGACCAAGACGTCATTTGTTAAACCATCCTTAATTTGGGAACTTACCAAAATGCCACATGTTAAATCATTCGAAATTTACTGAAATGCAATTGGTAGACAATAGATATGTCAAGATTTCAATGGGATGCTTGACACTTGTGTGTGGTGATTCAATCATTACTAAGGGATAATTGATGCTCAAATTGAGGGGTTTGGATTTGAATTATAATCGGATTGAATGATATTAGTGTTGAATTGCACATGATTAGTATTGGATTAGGTTAGTATTGAGATTACTAGTGGTTGACTGCTTGTTTTTTTTTCCTTGAAAGATTTTCTTTAGTAGTATTAAAAATGCCCAAAGGCAACAACTTGAACTTATTGTTACCGTACGAGACGTACGTGTGATTGATAAGTGTGATAAGTGAGGGCGAAAGATGTAATGTGTATGTGTAATGTTATACGATTATGAGTGTGAATGTGGTGGATACAAAGAGGTGTGAGTTTGTGACTAGGTGTGAATGGCCAAAGGTCTTACACCCTTGTGTATCTAACCCTTTGTACCTATTTAACCCCTTATGGGGAATGAATGAATACAATAACCATTTATCTCTCAATCTCTCTTCCCTCTTACGTTGAACCCCCTTGAGAATGGCTCCACCCCCCACCCCTCAACGCTTGTCAACATCTTCACATCATGTCATTCATCATCTTCACTATTACATGACGTCTATCTTCATCATCAATCATCATCATAATAATATATTAACCCTAACCCTAAAAACGTATAACGCCTTTTGGCGACCACTAAGGCGACACCCTTTTGAAGACGAAGTCGAAGATTAATACGCGGCAAAGACATGGCAATGACGAAATGTGAAAGAAATGGTGATGGTGGTTGAAGCCGTCGAGGAATGCAACAAGGTGATGTTGTGCGCAAGGAAGATGAAGAATGTTACGTGGTGATGATCTGCAAGAAATGGAATTGATGACAATGTGCAACAAATGGCGACCATGATGTGCATAAGAAGCAGGAAATGGTAGATTGATTGCCGAAACGATTGTGTAGTGAACTAACGAGGAATGGCAACAACATGTACAAGTGTACGAGAAATGGGAATGAAAATGCCAAATTCATTGTTGCACGATTTTGCTGCAAACTAATGTCTTTTCGAGTGTGTTTTGTTGGTTTTTCTTCGGTCTATTTGGCATAGATCTAATTGCAAAAGAGAAGAGAAAGCAATGAGAAGGATGGGGTCCAAAGAAAAAACGAAAAGGTGATCAGAATGAACATAGATACGAGACAGAAAAGAAACAGACAAACGGCTGGAACGAACATCGGCCAAGAAGAGTGACGGCCAGATAGTGACCAAGAAGAGCTACGATGGAATGACGCCCACAGAGCCAGAGAAGATGAACAAAGACGGGAGTAGCCAAACTGACTGCTAGAAAACCGGCCGGTACGGACCGGAATGAGCCGGACTAAGACGACTCAATGGCTAGAACAACGATATCGACAGAGGAGAGGCTGGAGAAACGTCAACCGGAGAGCGACCAAAGAGCGGTCGTAGTGGTTGAACGGCGCCGAAACGTAGAATGAAAGATGAAAACATTACAATGGCTCTAGCCATGATGACCTATGAAAACCACAAAGGAGAACAATTACTTCAATGCCATTATGAGCAATTCCTCAAATAATATTGAAATTATCAGTAATGTTTCGTATGATCCATACATGCTCAAGTTTTTACAACAAAACGCTACCTAATTGAGGTTACCAGTGGTTGACCGATTGGAGTTGTCTCCATAATTGTGTTACATTTCAATGCCATTATAGGGCAATTCCTCAGAGATAATATTAGTATTATTGGTAATATTTCGTATAATTCATACATGCTCAAGTTTTTACAACAAAAACGCTACTTAGTGCCCATTATTTACATTTAATGCTTTGCGCTCCCTCTCATCAATTATTTTTATTGTGGTGAAAATACACACATTAATTGCTTGTGAAAAACACAAGAATGTTAGTACACCTAAATTCCTCACATTGCTAAATGGGTGGTGAGACATGTCGAAGTACCAACATGTAAGAAGATCACTCTTCTCCGAGAGAATTTCCACTTGATCCAATAAACAAAATTGTCACCTCAATATTGTCTTTAACTTCTAACATGTTCGCGTTCACAAGTGGAAGGATCGCGCATAAATGGAAGGATAAGGACTATTTTGGTTGATTTTAGGGCTTTTTCAATGATTTTACAAAACACATTGATACCAGTATCATACATGTTCAAATATACTATGAAAAAGGTTAAAAATCCACTATTTTCGTGATTTAGAAGTAAATAAAAAAAGAGAAATTTCAAAAAGTTAAATTCTCAATTTATATCACAAACTTTACAACAAATGTTATTTTATAAGAAACGATTTTTTAGAAATCATAAGAATTCAAAACATATGCTTTTATATTACTTGATTTGTTACAAGCGGAATGTAGTTACACTTAATAGCCAAAAATACATTCATGATCACTCCTTTACGGAGAATCATTACTATAACTAATATACAATGACGATTCCTCCTCGTCATCCTCAGATGTACCAATCAGTGCATGATCTTCGTCATAAACCAAATGGTTTGACTCTAGATTATATGTAGCAGATCTCGTTTGCCTTCGACTTGAGCCACCTTGTAGACCTGCTAATTTTTCTTTTATTATATCTATTGTTGACTTCCTTAATCGTCTGACTTTTGTAAGCGTGAAGTCGTACACGATGATATCCACATCAGAGATATCAAGGGTCGAGGTGTTACGAATGTTTCGCTTCCTCTTCCTACCTCCCCTTGTTGTTGGGCATTCAATCATCTCCAAGGTATACTCCCCTTGTTGTTGGTCATCCTTGGTCCCACATAAATGTCTATTTGTTGTGGATGGACCAAATTGTCATTAATCGCATTTGCTGGTTGCTGCGGAGTTTTATTTACACGATCATGTTGTAGCAACCATGTGAATGGCGTTTCCAAATTCCAATTATCACCAAATACACAATTGTGTATAATTCCTTTCTGATCACTAAAAAATACATCCCAACATGACGTGTCTTGTTGTGCGGCATATTTCTTGGCGGCCTCAATATGCTTTCTTTTTTCTTCTAAGGCTTGGAGCCATAACCGTTTTTGTTCCGATACCAAGTCACTATGCAACTGTCCTTTCTTCTCAATTGGCATTTGTTTAGCTCCATGGACAATTGTACACGACATACAAAGTAATAACTGGCAACCACCTTTAGGTTCCCATGTTGTAGAAGATGAATATTGTTTAGCATACAAAAGCGTAGAACCACTTATTTCATTTTTCTTTATCATAAAAATGTGATCGAAGCTTATATTGTTTAACTTGGCGAGCACTTTAACATTCCCAACACCCCCATCTGATATATATCTCTTAAAGTCATATACCTCCTTCAAGTGTAACACTTTTGGGCGTGGTGTATATGCATCACAAATGACATCAAATAGTTTAGGTAATGTGAAAGCATCATGCCGAGACAACTGTCTAGAGAATGTGCTAAACATCTGATCTATATGATCATGTGTGTGGCCAACCAAAAGAAAATTGACTTTCACTTTTCTAAACAATCCTTGGTTGACCAACATACTTAGATAGCCAAACACAATTGAATTTTTGTTCTCTCTTATAGTATTGTCCAATTGAATGTATAGAACAGGGGGGAATGGTTGGCCCCAAGACATCAAAACTTGGCGAATCACTGTAACTGTTAGGTTAGGGTCATTGTGAACATTGGGGTATGTAATGAAGACGTGAGGTCCAACTGACCTATTATAAGCCAAGCATCCCACCAAATGCATTTGAACAAGGCACTCATCATTGACGTCTTTGGGGAGCCTCCGCATATGCGGTAAGCACGTCTTCTTCAGGTCCATGCCATCTATCATTAAGCACATGTATTGTTCGGGCCTCTTCAAACACTTCTCGCCTTCTTTCGTTCTAACGATTGTGCCTCACGATGCTCTTGTAGTAACTTCTTGCTCATATACTTTTCCATTGATGTCTTTGCACCTTTAGCCAAACTTTTTGTTGGGATTACGGTCCCTTCGAATGGGATGGTCGGATCCGGATGGGACGGTCCCGGTTTCGGTTTCGGTACCGGATGACGAATGTACCCGGAGAGCGATCCGGATGCAGGGACATATCCGTGAATATGTTTCCTATGGGCCCATGTGGCTACAGTTGTAAATAGCCCAAAGTCATATAAGTATAAATATGACTTAGGGCAAACAGTTTTACTGTTGCTTCTTATTTTTCTGTTTTTCCACTTTAGAGGAGTGAAGAGGGAGCAGCCGTGCGAGAGAGAGAGAGATAGAGCGCGAGAGAGGAAGAGGACGACGCCTCTGTGTATTTCCGCCGCCTGTGGCGAGGACAGCGAGCTCAAGGTCGTCGCCTTGAGCTCGTCATTGTATACTTCTCTTTGTATAGCGTTGTTTGGAGTCTTGTACTCCCGTGGTTTTTTCCCATCTAGGGTTTTCCACGTTAATCCCTGTGTAATCGTGTATTTCTCTCTTTTGGTTCCTATTTTCTGCTTCATTGATCCGTAACTACTCGGTTGTGGCCGAGGGAAGAAGGTGAATCGAATCGTTGATTCACGACAAATTGGTATCAGAGCGAACTGCTGCAGAAAATGGAAGGCGGCGGCAGCGGGCAGCCGGGGATGATGGTGCTGAATGCACAGAATTACGCCGACTGGAAGATCAAGATGGAGGATCTTCTGATTGTTCGGGACCTGTACGAACCGATTGACAGGTCGGAAATACCGAAGGGGGTACTTGAGTCGGAGTGGAAGCTCCTGAACCGGAAAGCCGTAGCGACGATCCGACAATATGTCGATGTAAGCGTCCTACAACATGTGGCGAACGACACCAACGCATATGAAATGTGGAAGAAGCTGTCGGGCCTCTACGAGAGGAAGAATGCGTTGAACCGGACCTCCCTGATGAGGAAGATTGTGAATCTCAAGTACCGGGACGGCGAGAGTATGGTGGAACACGTAAGCACGTTCATGGGATTCGTGAATCAGCTTGCGGCGATCAAGTTCCCGCTGGAGGATGCAATGCAAGCCATCATCCTGATGTGTACATTGCCGGACAGCTGGGAGAACTTGGTGGTGACTCTCAGCACCTCCTGCACCGAAGATAACTTGTCCTTGCAAACGGTAAAGACAAGTATCTTGAACGAAGAAGCGCGTCGGAGAGACAAGGAACCGGCCTCCGAACCGAAGATGCTGTTTACCGAATCGGATCGGGGAAGACAATGGAACCGGAGTCCGCAAAGACGGGAGAAGTCGGGGACCCGGTCGCAGTCAAGAGGAAGGCCCACATGCTTCCACTGTGGGAAGCCGGGGCACTTCCGAAAGAATTGTCGGCATTACCGAAAAGACAACGGAGCCGACGACACCGATTCGAAGAAGTCACCGGAGAGAAACGGTGCATACCGGGGAGCCACGGACCGGAGAGGTTCGGATCGGCGAGGGCAGGACCGGAAAGGAACGACGGCACTCGCGGCAAGTGAAGAAGAAATCATGCTCATCACCGAAGAAGGTGAGCTAAACATTGCCGGCGATGAGACGACCTGGGTGGTCGATTCCGGAGCATCGTTCCACCTGACCCCGGAGAGAAGATACTTCTCATCCTACACAGCCGGTGAGCATGGCTGTGTTCGGATGGGAAACGAAGGTACGTGCCGGATTGCCGGCATAGGAGATGTGTGGCTGACAACCCCGACTGGATGCAAAATGCTGCTGAAGAATGTCCGACACGTTCCGGAGGTCCGACTGAACCTGATTTCGGCCGGGAGGCTAGATGGCGAAGGCTACACGGGTAGCATCCAGAACGGCGTAATGAAGTTCAGCAAGGGGAGCCTGATAGTGGCTCGGGCCCGGAAAGACAACACACTGTACCTGATGAATGCCCGGTTATGTCCGGAAGAGCTGAATGTGGCAGCCGACACTGCCGGTGAGCTGTGGCACAAGAGACTGTGCCATATGAGTGAGAAGGGGATGAAGAGGCTTGCAGAAGACAACCTTATTCCAGTGAAGCATGTGCACCTGGAGAGGTGCACCGACTGTCTGGCCGGTAAGCAAAACCGGACCTCCTTCCACTCAAGGCCACCGACGAGACGTAGCGCACCATTGGAGTTGGTGCACACTGATGTGTGTCAGGTAGAAACGAAGTCACATGGCGGAGCCCAGTACTTCGTAACATTCATCGATGATCATAGCCGAAAACTGTGGACGGCACCGATGAAGACAAAGGACCAAGTGTTGTGCGTCTTCAAAGATCTCCACGCGAGAGTGGAAAGGGAATCCGGCAAGAAGCTGAAAGCGATACGAGCGGATAACGGAGGGGAATACCGGGGGCAGTTCCAGGAGTACTGTCGCTCGAAGGGAATCCGGCTCGAGTTTACTGTGCCGAAGACGCCGGAACTGAACGGGCTGGCCGAGAGGATGAACCGGACCATAATGGAGAGGGTCCGGAGTATGCTGGTGCATGCGAAATTACCCAAGGGATTTTGGGCTGAGGCAATGTCGACGGCGACATATGTGATAAACAGATCACCCTCAGTACCTTTGGACGGAGACACGCCGCAGAGAGTGTGGACCGGTAGGGAAGTATCCTACCGGCATCTGAAGGTGTTCGGGTGTCTCGCATACGTGCATGTGGCAAAGGACCGGAGAGGGAAGCTAGATCCAAAGACCCGGCCATGCATATTCCTCGGTTACGGCGACGACGAGTTCGGCTACCGAGTATGGGACCCGGTCGACAAGAAGATATTCAGGAGTCGAGACATCATCTTCATGGAGGACAAGACACTCGCCGACTTGGAGTCGGAGAAGAAGATGAAGAGCTCCAAGTCGACCGGTGAGGATAAACTCTACGAGGAGCAGTCCCGACCGGCAAGGGACCGGTTAGCACTCGAGGATCCGGCCGAAGACGGTGAAGAAAGAGAACCGGCCGAGGAAGATGAAAATGATACCGGAACCGTTCCCGATCCCGAAATGGATTCGGATGAAGAAGAAGAATCGGAAGAACCGGTTACCGAAGCTCCGGAACGGAGATATCCTCTAAGAGAGAGAAGGGCCCCCCGGAGATTTCCGGAACCAGAGCACGTGCTGCTAACCGACGAAGGGGAGCCGGAGAGCTTTGAAGAAGCAAAGCATGACACCCAGAGCCGCAGGTGGTTGAGTGCCATGCAGGACGAGATGGATTCCCTGCATGAGAACCACACATATGAACTTGTGGAGTTGCCGAAAGGAAAACGGGCACTCCGTAACAAGTGGGTGTTCAAGCTGAAACCGGGAGATGCCGGAAACCCCCCGAGATACAAAGCCAGGATCGTGGTGAAGGGGTTTCAGCAGAAGAAGGGCGTCGACTTCGACGAGATATTTGCCCCGGTAGTGAAGATGACCTCCATCCGGACGGTGCTGAGCATAGCGGCAAGCATGGACCTCGAGGTAGAACAGATGGACGTGAAGACGGCATTCCTTCACGGTGACCTCGAAGAAGAGATCTACATGCAGCAACCGGAAGGATTCGAGAAGAAAGGGAAGGAGCACCTGGTATGCCGGTTGAAGAAGAGCCTTTACGGACTGAAGCAGGCTCCCCGGCAATGGTACCGGAAGTTCGACTCCTTCATGACCGACGAAGGGTACCTCAAAACGCAGTCCGACCACTGCGTGTTTGTGAAGAAGTTCGAAGGAGGAGACTCTCTAATACTCCTCCTGTACGTGGACGACATGTTGATCGTCGGACGGGACCAGGTCAAGATACGGATGCTGAAGAAGGCTCTTCACCGAACCTTCTCAATGAAGGACCTGGGTCCGGCGAGACAAATACTAGGGATGCACATCATCCGGGACCGGAAGAAGAAGCAGTTGTGGCTGTCACAGGAGAAGTACGTGACGAAGGTGCTTCACCGGTTCAACATGTCGGAAGCGAGACCGGTCGGATCGTCCCTCCCGACAAACTGCAAGCTGTCCAGCAAGCAAAGTCCCAAGACAAAGGCTGAAAAGGAGGATATGAAGAAAGTGCCGTATGCCTCAGCCGTCGGGAGCTTGATGTACGCCATGGTGTGTACGAGACCGGACATCGGATATGCAGTCGGAGTGGTGAGCCGGTACATGAGCAATCCCGGTAAAGAGCATTGGAACGCGGCCAAGTGGATACTCCGATACCTGAAGGGCACAGCAAACGTGTGCCTCCGATTCGGCTCCGGAAAGCCCGAACTCGACGGCTTTACCGATTCGGATATGTCGGCTGATGCAGATACCAGCCGGTCCACATTAGGGTATGTGATGACGTATGCAGGGGGAGCTGTTTCATGGCAGTCGAGGCTGCAGAAGACGGTTGCGCTGTCAACCACGGAGGCGGAGTACATGGCGGCTGTTGATGCCGGCAAGGAAATAATATGGATGAAGGACTTCATTGGAGAGCTCGGTATCCGGCAGAAGGAGTACCGACTCTACTGCGACAGTCAGAGTGCAATCCACCTTGCAAAGAACGCGGCCTATCACTCCCGGACGAAGCACATCCAGCGAAGATATCACTGGATCCGGGAAAGGATAGAAGACAAGGAGTTCGTGCTGACGAAGATCCACACGGACGAGAACGGGTCGGATATGCTGACCAAGGTGCTCACACCCGACAAGCTGGAAGCATGCCGGAAGAGGATCGGATTGGAGAGACATCCCATGCCGAAGTGAAGGGGGAGTTTGTTGGGATTACGGTCCCTTCGAATGGGATGGTCGGATCCGGATGGGACGGTCCCGGTTTCGGTTTCGGTACCGGATGACGAATGTACCCGGAGAGCGATCCGGATGCAGGGACATATCCGTGAATATGTTTCCTATGGGCCCATGTGGCTACAGTTGTAAATAGCCCAAAGTCATATAAGTATAAATATGACTTAGGGCAAACAGTTTTACTGTTGCTTCTTATTTTTCTGTTTTTCCACTTTAGAGGAGTGAAGAGGGAGCAGCCGTGCGAGAGAGAGAGAGATAGAGCGCGAGAGAGGAAGAGGACGACGCCTCTGTGTATTTTCGCCGCCTGTGGCGAGGACAGCGAGCTCAAGGTCGTCGCCTTGAGCTCGTCATTGTATACTTCTCTTTGTATAGCGTTGTTTGGAGTCTTGTACTCCCGTGGTTTTTTCCCATCTAGGGTTTTCCACGTTAATCCCTGTGTAATCGTGTATTTCTCTCTTTTGGTTCCTATTTTCTGCTTCATTGATCCGTAACTACTCGGTTGTGGCCGAGGGAAGAAGGTGAATCGAATCGTTGATTCACGACACTTTTAAGATTTGTACAAATGGAGCAATACCCCATGCGTACTTTACGTGGAATGATAACATTTGAAAACCGAGCTCTCCATAATCTTGTGAATTGGCTATATGTGATAGACTTATTACGTGAGCCCACCATATCAGATCGATAGACATCATAAACTTCCTGACGTGTGTAATTATTAGAGAGGTGCATCCTACCTGTAGTGGGAATTACTTCACAATTTAATTGAAAGTAACTTTTCATCCAACCAATAGCCTGTCTTCCAATTGCACCTTTCATACTTGGAACCTCTTTACAATTGAGCATCTAATCCCCGCTAAGTAAATGTTGTTGTACTCTATGTAGCCGCATGTTACTAACACATAACACAATTTTGAATGCAACTCTACATATTTGTTGCGCATGGAAGATATAATACTCGAATGATACTTTGATCCCCGTACATTTGTCAAACACTAGTTGCATATGTGACCCGAGGTAAGTGTCTTGCTCATCACCAGTCATCGAAAAATAGTATTGCCTTAATTCTCGCAACTTTGATTTTCCAATCATAGACATACAACCACGAGCACAACATATTGTTTTGACATCAAATCCAATCTGCTTATATGATGTCACCAAGTTAAATCTAGCCAGGCGAATTCTTCGTGGGATTCTTCTAATATGCATAGGGCTTCCAGATTTCTCTTGCTGCATAGAAGTTGGTGTAACCTTGTTACTATCCAATTCTTTGTTGTGACCATCGCCCATGATATTCGATGTTTTATTGGCACTACCTTCATTCTCCGTATCTTTATTAATATCGTATTCTTCAATAGAGAACTCTTCACATGTGTCATTATTGACAAGCGTTGTAGGTGAAGATGAGCTCAGACAATATTCTTCGATAGAAAATGGTGAGTCTATCGACAGACAATACTCTTCGGTAGAAAACGAAGAGTTTGATGACAAACAATATTCTTCAATCAAGAACGGTGAGTCTTCACTCATGGCTTAAGGTTCACACAGAGCTCTTTAAGTTATGTGCTTAGGCTAACATAAAAAACTGATAAGCTCCTCTCTAAACATATACTCCTCTCTAAACATAAACTCCTCTCTAAACAAAAGCTCCCTCAATATAATGTCTATATTATTTAATATTATATTAATACAATAACTAAAAATATTATTTTTAATATAATAATTGTATTCAACATATTAATAATTACTTAAACTAGTCTGTATCAGTGTTGGGCAAAGTCCCAGGAATAGTGTTAGCGTTCCGGTTGGGTTGGGACTTTTGCCGGCCAAGGTGGGGGACAACCGGAATTGATTCTGGCCAAGTTTTCCTACCAACCGGAATCTAGCCGGTTCATATTTTTTGAACCGGCTATTTATATAGTTTATGTAAAAAATAAAGGTAAAAAAAAGTTTATATATATATATTTCATGTTTTTCCCCTTTTTTTGTTTTACTTTCCCCCCTCTTTTTGTTTTTCTCCCTCTCTGTCGTTGTCTGATTTCCTGCTACTCCCTCCTTGCTCGTTACTCCCTCCTCGTTGCTCACTGCTCCCTCTTCATTGCTCGTTGCCGTTCCTCCTTCCTCCTTCCTAGTTGTTCATTAACAACTGCTTGTTATTCATTGTTCATTCACTGCTCACTACTCACTGCCCACAGCTCGTTGCTTCTCCCTCGTTGATTGTCGGCGGCCTCTCATCACTCAGAAATTACTGCTCGTCACTCGCTGATTGCCGCTCGTCACTTGTCGCCCATCATTCGTCACTCAACTCTCACCACTCGACGATTCATTGATTTTAGATGTCTCCACCAACACATTGATTGAATGGATGAGAAGGAATTGAGCCAGTACATAAGTGTTGTCTTTATGCGCCAAGTAAGAGACTTTAAATCTCCCACCAATTCATTCTAACTGTTGCTTATTTAAACATTGAAATTGATCCAATGTATAAACATGGTGATGTCATGATAAACCACTTGCTTTTCAATGGATACCAAGCCAAGCCTTGTGCAATGAGTTTCATGTTTGGTTCATTATATATTCAAAGATTTAGATCATGTAAATTTACAACTACTCCTAAAGCATTGTTGTATAAAAGCGATCCATGTTAACCTTTAACAAAAAATTGGAGTCACATAATTTAGGGATTTTGGTGGTAAAGTAAGGGATCATGTATTATTTTGGCATTTGCATCCCGCTTCACCTTATTGATGTGGTTATAAGGTTGGACGATGTCATATTGCAATTTGTATGTGTTTTATGTTTCCATTGACATGTCTTGTAGTAGTTTTGGCAAACTAAAATGAAATAGGAGAAATTTTGATAAGAGGTATATTACAATATCAACGAAAGTAGAACCTATCATAAATATGACCTTGTGCATAATTTCTATTTCACTATTACTTGATTATACTATATCTTTTGAAATATTTTTCTCGAAAGAAGATCAACCGAAGACTTTGTATAGAGGAAAAGAAACATACATTTACATCTATTGCGCATTTGTGGCAACATAATGAACTAAAACACATTTCTGAAATGTTAAGCTCCCTCATTATACAAAAACCTCGTTGGTTTGGTATCTTCGTTTGAATGAATTGTAAGAATAGTGATGATGATATACTAAACATCCATTAGAGACCATCAATTATTACAAAATGTCTCTTGAACATTGTAAGGCAAAGATGTGGGATCATTGCAAAGTATGTGCATTGGAGAAGCGGATTACATCTTCATGCTTCTTTTTAGTGGGTGAACATGAACTTGTGAAGATGTAATGGAACTAGGTGTGGAAAGAGATTTGCTCTTCTTCATCATCATCATCAAGGGGCTACTATGATAAACAAATTAACGAATATGAAATACTATTTACTTATTACAATATAACTAGATGAACCAACAAATTTGAGATGAGAATCATCATGTAATTCAAACACATGTAGTGGACGATAGGTTGAAAATTGGGAGGGAATTATGTACAACAAATTATCTTAGCACAAGAAAAGCATAGAAAGATGATGGGAATAGACAAGAATAAATCACAAGGAGGCATGTATATTCTATTACTACCTCGCATTCGTATTGTCATCTTGTTTGTGATCTCTAAAGTGTATCTCAAAATCTTTCCTACTAGATGCATTTTGTGGGAAAATGAATTTCTTGACATATTTGAAATGATTTTAGCTATGATTTCCTTCTTTTTGACATATTTCTTGTTTGGAAATTTACATTAGCAGCATGTGATTTTATGTGTTGAATATGATGTCTTTCTTGGCCGTTGCAAATCAATTTCTGTCCATTACTCCCATTTGTAAATCAATTCTAATTTATATCTTAAGTTTTTGTGATCTCTAAAGCGTATCTCAAAATCTCAGTGTTCTAAACTAGAGCTTATTTAATGTGGGTAAGCTAATGTGAGCCATCCTCTTTCTTCTTTATTTTCTGATAGATTGGAAGGTCCATAGTGGAAAATTGATCCTTTATTGCCTCGGAAACTTCAAATATCCCAGGTATCTTAATTTGTTTTTTCTTTTTGGAAACATGGATTGTGTATGTAGGTTTCGCCTATTATGTTAGTCAAACATTCTCTGCATTATTGTTACAGACTTATAGTATGTCCCAAAACAAGAATATGAAAGGCAAAGGAAAGCAAATTAGCCTCTTTACAATGCCTGGCTTTAGGAAAAACTTGCCATCTAAAGAAGATGTGTCTCTAGAAGAGCCTATAAAGGACCATCAACACTCCGAAGAATTACTTCATGAGATGAATAGAATTAGTAAGGCCAAACTAAAATTTCAAGAAGATTGGCTTACTCAATTTAAGTGGCTTCAAGAGGATTTAGAAACTGGTCTTTTATGGTGTAGTTATTGTAGGAGTGATCCTCATAGTAAGTCTTCATTTGGCAAAACAGGTGCCAAAAACTTTAAGACTTCTGCATTAGAAGAACATACAAGAAGTGTGGCCCATCGAGATGCCATTTTGTTACAAGAACGTGACAAGAATGGTCTTGAAAAATGTGCATAAAAAAGAAAAGCAAGTGTGGATGTAGCAATTGAAAAATTGTTTAAATGTGCATATTTTATAGCTAAAGAGGATTTAGCATTTAGAAAATTGGAAGGCCTCTTACGATTGTTAAGAGAATGTGGTGTGGAAGGCCTTCCACGAATGTATAACGATAATAAGGCTTGTGCAAGCTTTATCTTGCACATTAGCAAGGCTCTTGAAGCTGAGATCTATGATAGGTTGAGGAAAAGTCCTTGGTTTGGGCTTATGGTAGATGAAGCTACCGATATAAGCGTAACCAAGAACTTGATTCTTTATGCTACATTTGTGGAAGGAAGGCAAGTAAGAACCTCTTATTTGGGGTTACTTGAAGTAGAGGATGGTACATCAAACACAATAACAGAAAGCATTTTAGCATTATTAAAAAAGTGGAACTTAGATGTTAGAAAAATGATGGGATTCGGAAGTGATGGAGCATCTGTTATGGTAGGTATGTCTACAGGTGTTGCTACAAGATTGAAGTCATATAACCCATTTATGACTTCCTTACATTGTTGTGCACATCGAACAAACTTGTGTGTGCAAGAGGCTTCAAAGAACATTGAAGTCAAAGAAACATGTAAGCAGTTAGATGCCCTTGTGAATCGGGTGGCTGCACATTTCTCGAGGAGCTCACTACGCCAATGTGAATTAACTAAGATGCAAGATGCACTAGAATACACACATTTGCATATTCTTGGGATTGTGAAAACACGATGGCTTAGTCGGCATGGTGCTATCATGAGGGTATGTGATGTGTATGAACCCTTGATGAAGACTTTACAATCGCAAAGTGATGCATACAATGTATTCGTAAGTTTAAGAAACTTCAAAGTAGTGTATATGCTTCACTTTCTTGCAGATGTACTTAAGATCATGTCAATGTTAAGTATGGAATTCCAAAAGGAATATGTGGATGTGACATGCATTGGAGGTTTGGCTATGATAGCCATTGGGGAGATCAAAGAACAATTTCTCCATCATGTTATGATGGATCTAAATGGTTTTGAGAAGGATAGCTATAGTTATCCAATTATTCCAGAATATGGTAGAGAAAAAGGAATGCTTTCAGTTTTAAGAGATGCTATTAAAGGTAATATGTATAAAAGCATCCTCATGGATAGATGTATTGATGGTGAGGACTTCATTGAAGCCATACAATTCCAAACTTTGTTTTCTAAGGCATTAATAAAGACAATAAAAAAGAGGCTTCAAGATCCGGTAACTCTTTGCGCATTGAAAATGTTATCACCAATGAACATGTCTACCGGATCTACAAGCATTTTAGCACGAAAAACTATGGGTCTTAATGAGTTGAAAACACTTGAAAATTTTTATGGCATTCAAAAAATGGTAGATGGGAGAGCGTTTTCTCCCATAATTGATAATGATAAATTGTATGATGAATATGCAATTTTCAAAAGGCAAGCTACCACGGAATGGCTTGGAAGAGATTTCTTAGATGTTTGGGGTATGATAAATTGTAATGATGTGTGGAAAGAAAAGCTACCCGAACTTCTAAAGATTGCATTGATAGGTTTAATCCAATGTTCTTCTACAACAGCGTGTGAGAGAGGCTTTAGTCGCCTAAATCTAATAAAAAATAAGTTTAGAAATAGGCTGAAAAACAATGCGATTGATGCATTGATACGAATCTCTATTGAAGGACCTGAACTAGAAGAACATGACTTCAATGCTAGCATTTTGTTGTGGTGAGAAAGCAAGGCATATCGTCATATTTTTACAGGAACTTCTCATGAGCATGATGATGAGATCGAGGACTTCATAGAAGATATAGATTAAAACTTTATAAATGTGATCGATTTTGTTTTGGAACTTTCTATATATTACATCTAATTTGATCTAATATGTTGTTAATGCTACTTTACAAAGGTTTGAAAAGTGAAATATGTTTATAAAGTTAGATTTTTTTTTGGAAAATATATATCTTTAGTTTTTAGGTTCCAAAATTTTGTAATTGATTTGATTTGGTATTGCATTAGATTTTTTTTTTGTTATGCGGCCAAAAAAATTTTCAACATGTTCCGGTTGACATTGTTGTTGGTAGGAACGTGGCCGGCCAAAATTTTAAAATTCCGGTTAGGTTCATGAGAAGCAGGACAATTTCCGGTAGGGGCTACAAACTTTGCCTAACACTGGTCTGTATAAAGTTAAATAAAGTATAATATAATTACAATCATTACCAAGCCATATATATGTTGGTTTAAAGTTAAAACCATTGGTTAATTAATGGCACCCATATTTTATATAGAACTTCTCAATCATTGGTTCATTCATGCCCACCATTTTAAATATAAGACTTTTCAATTATTGGTTCATTCATGGCCACATCTTTACTATAAAGCAATTAAGAATCATAAAAATGTTGCTTTGAGTATTCAATCATTGGTTCATTCATGAACCTTTATCATTGCTTCCTTCATGACCTTCAAAGTCATTACATCTTAGTTTGACTATAAAATAATCATTATTATGTTAGTTTGACTATTTAATCATTGATGCATTCATAAAGCATCATTTATTTCAAATCCATTAGAGAGTGATTGGTGCACTCAAGATTAGGTACTAAATAAAGTAACTCTGGTTAAAGTGATTGTGGTTACTAACTAACTAACCTTAAGGTTGCCAACCCTCATTAAAGTGACTGTGGTTACTTTAACCACTGTGGTCAATCCCTATAAATAGGAAGACCTCCTCATATTTTAATCACACGAAGCACACGCGCAAAACAAAGCACAAGAGCACAAGAGAACACAAAGCAAACAAAGCACACAGAGCACGAAGCACCAAACTGAGATCTCCCCCTAAGCATCGACAACGTCCACCATGTCTTCAAAGAAAAGCGAGCGTCAAGACTCCAGTCCAGGTAAGCATCTGACACTCTGGACATTTTTGTGAATATGTTTTAACACTCAAGAACTCGATACGCCGTATCGAGTTCCTGTATAAAGTTTGCGTTTTCAACAAGAACTCGATACGCCGTATCAAGTTCTTGTATTATGTTCGTGTTTTATAGAGGAACTCGATACGGCGTAACGAGTTCTTGTATAAAGTCCGTGTTTTATACAGGAACTCGATACGGCGTATCGAGTTCTTGTAAAAAGTTTGTGTTTTATATAGGAACTCGATACGACATATCGAGTTCCTGTGTAAAGTATGTGTTTTATAAAGGAACTCGATACGACGTATCGAGTTCTTGTTTAAAGTTTATGTTTTGCACAGGAACTCGATACGTCGTATCGAGTTCCTGTGTAAAGTATGTGTAACTCCATACCTTGTATCGAGTTCCTGTATAAACACGAACTTTATATAGGAACTTGATACCGCGTATTGAGTTACTGTATAAAACACTAAATTTAAACAGGAATATTGTGTCTTTGGGGGAACAATTTAGTATATGTGTGAAAAGATACCAAACTTTCTGTCAAATTCAAACTATTTTAATGACATTTGCCATATTTTGTAACAACTAGGGGCCTTACTTAAAAAGGTTTTATGACCTATTATAGCTTAAAATAATAGAAAATAACCCACGAATTACCTTTATGATACCAAATTTAAGTCTGTCATATGCAAATTCTCTACAATAAGGATATGGAATCAATATAAGCCATACCTACCCTTCAAGATGATATATATCCTTATATGCTTATTAAGATATATAATTTTCGAAGTTGAATAGCCCTTACTAGAATGGATTTCCGAATAAAGGACTATCATGTTCACTCAATACATGATTGATATTTGTAGTTTACCACAAATCGCTTGCTAGTTTTAGTCTTCGTCTAATTATGTATATTTTAATATACAACCTTAATCTACGTTGTCGTGCCTTTCGGCTCCGGATCGTTTGCGTGAGTCGGGTGGGAACCGCCGAGGTTTTGGACTAGGAAGAGGAGAGTTTTAAGGCTAATAAGAATATAAATATGTTGTAAGAAAGAGTTATAGCAAACTCGTGAATCCCACGAGTGTTTTGTATTAGATTAATCAATATGAATATAAGAATATAAACTTCGGTTGAAAGAGAATGATATAGAATTCTCGTGAATCCCACGAGTATAGTTTATTAATTGGTGTTTTTTAGAAACATATCCAGTTTCCAAATATTTTTCACACACAATTACATTGTGCTCCCCATCCTTATGTAGTGATGAGGAAGTCTTAGTAATCCATGCTTTTTCTCTAACTATAGACCCCATGCTTTTCCTATAGATAGACTATATGCTTTATCTAAAGTGATCATGCTTTTTTCTAACTTGTGTGTTTTTTATCATGCACGCTAGATGTGTATGTGTAGCTTTTTCTTTTGTTATGCGTTTTTCTAATGTTTATCCTAGCGTGAATTTACCTTTCTATGTGGGACATCTATGCTTTAACACTAATGAAATGCTAGTGTAATGGTAAGACATTACATTATTAACATGGAGGTGCAAGGTTCGAATCTTGCCCTATGCATGTTCCATTTATTTTGCTATTTTCTTCTATTTCTTCATTTTTTATTGAATCTAATACTATATACGTTTTTCACGTAGTGTACAAAATACACTACGACAACGTGACCACCTAACTTATGTTTTCGCATGTCCTTTCTTAAATAGGTCGTTTGAGAACTTGTCGAACCGACCTGTGAAGAAGATAAAGCTCCGGATACAGGGCTCTCCAATTGAGACCCAGACCCTACTAGTTCCTGAGAACATGAAGAGAGGAAAAAAGCTTCTCTTCAACGAGGAGACAAAATCTTAACTATCCAATGAGGTCAGCTAAAAGAAAATGTTAGCAGCTACTGGTGGTGAGGACCTTCTTGACCATGATCTAATGGACAAGGAATGGTGTATGCAATACATCAACTCCAAGAAAAAAGTCGTGTTGTATACAACAAAGAAGAAGGGTGACGGTTAGCTTGAAAATGAAACTGCATTTATGTATGGCCGTATTCTAAGATTTGACTTTGAAGATTCAGATTCAACCAACATACTTGTAATGATTGAGTGCTCTAAGGGGGTACGTAAAGTGTACATTTCTGAAGATCTACTAGTAAAGGAATCTTGTGGGCCAGAATCTTTTAAAAAAGATCTAGAAAGCTCATAAAACCTTATTGTCAACTTGAGTCCTTATATACAAGGCCATGTAACTCTAAGGGAGCCCTTGCCCTCCCTAGTGAAGGCCCCGAAAAGGGCATCTAAAGTGCAATCAAGACCAACAAAAAGAAGACCACTAAAATGTCAGACTCCGACTCATCAAGCTCAAACGAAGATGAGGACACTAAGGGGACGCCAGGAGCTGAGCTGGCATCGGGTGTGTTGTCATCCAAGCAGAATAAGATACAGAGAGAGTTAATGCAACGTAAACTAGTCAGAAAAGGGCAAGTGTTTAATTTGCCTATAACACACATCCATTGGCCCCCTATAGATGAAAAAATAGGACGAAGACCACTTGAGATCAGAGAGCCACACCAAATGCGTGTTCAAAATCTCAAGAAAAAAATGAAAATTAACCCACATGCTATAGTTGTGCCTTTTATTGTTACGGTAGATCCCGAAGAATGTGAAACAATTGAAGATTTCGATATAAGAAAGCATGATCAATACAATTACTTTGTAATTGGTGGATCGCATTCGGCGGAGGCACATCGGCAACTTGTGAGAGAACATCCAACGACTTTCTTCTTCAATTATGCCGAGTGAAAAATTTATGTGGGCCTCACCATTGAAGAGGCAAAGTTGTTGGCATGGGACCACAATAACGATAATGACTATAGGAAGAAAATGTCATTGATTGAGCGTATAAGGTTCTTCCACCATGAGTATTTGGACGTCAAACAAAAGTTCGGTGTGAAGCGACATCCATCCAGGCCTACGACGTCAATGCTTGCATGAAGTTGACATTGTGGTGGATGATAATGTTAAGTCCGATGGTCTTCGGAAATATGAGTCCTGGTTTCAACTTGCCTTTAGAGATGGAGAAGTATGGGACCTACAAGATCAAATCTTCTAAATGTGGGAGAATAAGGAGGTTAAGGGTCAACGACAAAAGAAATGTAAGGTAGACCCTCAACTAGAATTAAAGTCACAAGTGGCCAAGAAAATTGATTTGACAATTGAAGAAGCGGCCAACGACATGAAGTTGTCTCTGTGGAGAGCGATGCAAGGTATTAAGGACGAGCAACTTCTTGTGTCTGTTTTGTTAAGGGTTGTGGTGAAAGATTTAAGCCTTGAAGAAATGGTCCCTGAGTTCAATAAGTAAGTATTTCAAATAGTGATATTGAATTCAATATGGTGCAATTGAAAGTTCTAATCTCGTTTTCTAATTTCACAGTCATAAGGTGTACATGAAGATCCAAGAAGTTAGGATGAAACAACTTGGATGTATAACTTGGGAACAAGTGACCGAGGATTATCCTCTAATGTCTTCATATAAGGCGTTATTCGAGTATTTTATTGCATTCAAGGATTGGGTTAGTATTGGTGGTTTTTCATTAAGCTTTTCTCATATGTAGAGGTTGTGTAATAATACTTGATGTCTTATTGCTTCTATTAGAAACCGTGTCGTGGCAAGAAACAAGGAGAAGTTAAGGATATACACGATTTCCCGACATCTTTTCTTGCACATCTTGAGAGAGCCAGAAAAGAAAAGGATCGTCGCTTAGTCAAGGCATACGGAATTGAGGAAGATGGCTCCTTCAAAAATTTAGCCACAAAAAGGATATTACGAGAGATCTTTACTACAATGTGGTTTGCAGCGATGTCGTTGACATGATCCAAAAGGTGCCAAAGAAGGAATATACGCTAATGATTGCCGATATTCCATACGGATTTCGAATGGCAGGGTCATCGTACGATGATGAACTGTTTAGGTTTAAACAGTTAGAGAAGATGGTCAAGGATTTTGTTAAGCTAACGACTGCATCCTTGTGGAGAATAGTTGTCTTTCATAGTATGGACCAAGGGTACTCGGTAGCTCAAGCTTTGAGATCTCGTTGCCATGGCATCGAGAACCTTGCATGGTAAGGATTATTTATATGTGGCCAACCTTTCGGTTCGTAAATGTCATTGAATACAGTACGGTTGGCTACTTCAATGAAATTAAGAAACAAAGAATCAAGGAGCATTCTAATGAAGTGGGAGGTTCAAATCTGCTGGTATATCCAGTAGTGACACGGAAATTGCGACATGTCACTACGACAGTATGGGGACTTGTCAACCCATACCAAAAACCTCAACGACTTATGATGCGCTTGACTGAGATGTTTTCTGTAGAAGGAGATTGGATATTAGACCTCTTTTCTGGCATAGGTATTCCTCGAACTAGGTTAACGATGTTGAGATAACCAATACTGAATCTTTTTTGTTTGAGAACTAATTCTTCTTGTTACTTTCTTCACATGGACAACGTCTGCATGTGCATTGAAGCTCTTTAGAAACACAGTTGCATTGGAGAAGGACGCGGAGCAAGTTATATTTATAAACATGAGGATTAAGGCTTTGTGGGAGTGCCCAAACTAGGACGAGGAGGTCAGTGCAAAGAACCTCGCTGATACTGAAAGGTTTCAACCTGCTTCGAGAGAGCCTATTCCTTCGTTAGCCGGGGAACCGAGGGAGCTAATAGAGCTTGATGATGAGCTTATAGAAGATATTTCGTTGGCTCGCCTAACAGGGGAAGCCAATGCACGTATAGCCGAAGAGAGTTCTATACAGGATGACGAAGAAAACGACATTGACGATTTGCTTGCTATGTAATAGACTCTTTTAAAAATGTGAAATGTATTGTTTGGAATTCACATTATTAATACAAATTTTGGGTTTTACTTGGTGGATTCTATTCTTTATAATCTTCTATATGTTTCAATTTTATTTTTATATACTTGGTTAGTAGACTTATGCCATTGGTTTCCCCGCGTGCATCGTTGACTACCAAATTTAGGGAGAAACATGAATTAGTTTAAATGGAGGCTGATTTTGGTCAAACTTTACCTTAACATAACATGGTCATAGAATTGTTGCTATGGTGTCCATGTTGTTATTATGGATCTTTGTCTTCTATTGTTAAAACTGTTATGTTTCTCTTCCATTACTGCTTAGATTGTGTAGTGTGTTGATAATGGTTCCACTAGCGTTATCCGCATGTTTTTATACGCTTGTAGTTCCACTAGCGTTATCGTTCGGAGTTTGATCACCTAAGGAATAGATTACATCAATTTTAAATACAAGTATGAAAGCCTTAATAGGTTTGTTATTTCCACCACATTATCCTAAAGTTCACTATCTTACATTGTCCACAATTATATACATATGGTTTGATCCCATACGAACAAACTGAGGAATAGATTAGATCAACTTTAAATACAAGTATTAAATACCTTAATAAGTTAGTTATTCCAATCACATTATCCTAAAGTGCACTATCCTACATTGTCCACAATTATATACATGCGAGTATAGGTCAAAGTATAAATTATAACTTATTTTATTAGTATGGTTACAAATACACCTCATATTTTTGTAAAACTTACCAAATTAATATAAGTCTTTAACTTAGTGTTTCCCATGTTGCACATTAGTGACATATTGAGCCATTGTTGAACTTTATTATGCCTACATTAACTTATCAACACGTCCAAACTTATTTAAATTTCTAATGATCTCCACTCGTAGACCTATCATGTATTTTTATATTTGCAAATTCTAATCAAGTTGTGGAACATGCGATACTAGTGCATCCAATTTTTGTAGAGAGGGTATATTTGGATAGTTTCAAGAAGATTCTACAAGTGGAATGCGCGATCCTTCCACTTGTGAACGTGAACGTGTTTTCTCTTCCATAGATATGCATTAACTCCTCTACTATCAATTTATCAAACATGGAAGCATTGCACATATCCCAATTATGATGCGATACACAACACTCCCAAAACAAAAAATTCACCTTCATTTTTCAAGTTCTGTTAAATGCACAAGCATATGCTATTTTAGCATAAGGTAGCAACATGACAAAATGTACCAATTTTAACAAATATAAACCCAATTCGGACGATCGATTACAGATTGTATGAAGCAATGAGGAATATCTTCTTATTGAACCATTCAATGAAAGTGCGAGTGTCTATCAATGTGTGTGTTGACTTTGATATTCTTTGATGCTTCATGAGAACCCGCACAACGTTGAATATGTTTTTTTTTTCGAAAAAAAAAACTACATTAGTATTAGAAAATGCTATAAAGCTATACATATAAGCATAGATTGACACATGCATGATATTCGTGATATTCTCCCTGCACAATATTCTCAATATTCGAGAATACAAAATGGCCCCAAGAATATTAGAAAACCATTCGTTTTGCAAAATAAATATAAAATATTTATTTATTTATTTAAATAAATTTATTTCACCGAAAGAAGAACAATGATTTATTAATAGATTATATTATCAAGAGAGTTTATGAAACTTATTTTAATTAATCAATTAATTAATTAATTTTTAAAAAAAGAATATTTTTATATTTATTATATATATATGATTAGTATGAACTTTAAAGATACGATTAGTTTGAAGTACTATTTTTAATGTCAAAATAAAAATATCCATAAATTTTGAGGGAATAAAAAGTGAGAAATTAATGAGTCTTTATTTTATTTTATTTATTTATTAAAAATTAAACGAATACTTATAGCTTATAAGTTATACATTTATTATAAAAACTTAGTAGTTTCAAATCCCCAAGTCCCTCTTTTATATATCCCTATTTATTGTCAAGTTCCTTTTTTTTATCCTAGGAAATTAATAAAGACAGAGTTTTTTTTTATAGTTAAACGATACTTGACCACCCATTCGTATTCGTATTCGTTTGCATTCGAATGGGAAACCCAACGAATGCGAATATGTCAATCTATGCATACAAGGTATACTACATATCCCCTTTATTTTTCTAAATTCTAACCATAAGCTTAAATAAATACTTTGGTGTTGAGTAAAACCACTCCACCTGATTAGAAAGCCATCTATAAAATATACATATGTCCCAAATGGCATGAAACTCCAAATGCTTAAGCTCCGCTTGATGCGTATTACCTTTTATACTATCCAACAAACATATGAGATTATGTACAATCTCTGTCCAAATTCCCGAAATTATTTGGGCAAATCTTTTAGTCACGTTTTGAAATGCCTTCAAACATCAAGTCTTCCAAATATACCAAATTGTAATACCATTTGCAATAAACCCTAAACCTTGCTCTAACTTGCAATAGTTGGAGGGATAAAGGCATATTTGATGACTTGTTGAAGTTGTTTTGGAGGAGACTATGGGCATTCGATATGCTAGAAAAAATAAAGCTTTGGTTGTGGCTTCTTAGTGATAAAGCGGTACTGGTGGGGGAGTGGTTGAGGTGTCGTCGTGGTGAGGCTGGTTGCAAGATATGTGGACACTCTTTGGAATCAATCCCTCACTGTTTTTGGAATTGCAGAGAGGCTATTAACATTTGGGGTAGAAGTCTCAGGATAGTGGCAGCATGCGGTGTGAATGGGAGAGTTGTATGGGGGTCCTTACAGGGGCTGAAGTTAACAGGGAAGGTTGGGCTAAACAATTAAACCCCCACGGTCATGGATTTGTGGTGCAGGGTGGCAAGGTGTTTCAACGTGCTGGAGTTCGATCTGGCACTAACTCAGAATTTTTTGAAGAGATATGGATGATGGTAGCTTGTTTATTGGTCTGGCACATTTGGACCAGGCATTGTAAGTTCGTTTTTCAATAGCAAAAGCTCCCTAACGGTGAGGTGTTGTTAAATATCTGGTTCGAGCGGGTATCTTAGTTGCGGGGACGGTATGACTTGATTTAGGGGGAATCTGATGCAACTGAAAGAGCTCGGTCAAAGTTCCTGTTGAAATGGGGTAGTTCTCCTATGGTGGGCAGATCATCATCAGGGCCTAAATGGAACTACCAAGCACCCCGATGGTTGTTTCCACCAATGGCTTCCATTAGTGACCAGGTGTTATAAATATGTATAGATATGGTACAAGTTAATTACTAGGTTATAGGAGTTGTTAGGATACTTTTGTTGAAAATGAGGTGGGGACTATGAGCACTTTGGTGAGATGGCCAGGGTGAGGGTTGCTGAAAATTGATGTACTTTGTTTGCTAACTAATGCGAAGTAGTGTCTTTTTTTTGGAAAAAAAAAATACCACTTACCAATTTCCATTAGTCTATATTTGCGGATTCAAAGGTATCAATTTTTTTTTCTATCGAACCATATTTCATCACAATAGCATCTTCAACCTCCTGTTCATATACCATAGGTTTATCATGTACCACCACCCATAATATTGCTCCCCATGTATACACTGCTCTTGGATATATTGGAGTCATAGATTGACCCATGTGTGATATTCGTGGAATTCGCCATCCGTAATATTCGAGAATACAAAATCACCCCAAGAATATTACAGAACCATTCATTTATTTATTTATTATTTAAAAAAACAAATATTTTTACATCTATTATAAAAATATTATTACTCCCCTTTTTAATGTCAGATAAAAATATCAAATTTTGGTGATAAACGCCATGTCGCTGACTACCACCAACATCATCACAACATCACTTATCTTGACAAAAACAACATTGCTCATCTATGTTATGTCATGTTATTTGTACTAAAGACGGTGCTGGTGCCGGGAACAACCAACGAGGTGGTACGTAATTCCACTTGACATTTGTGGCTTCATTCAACATAATAGGAATAGATGACCAGACTCTACGAATTCTCATTCTTTTCTTATTAGTTGTGTGTCCAGAACCCTTATAAGTATCATAAGCACCTTTAATAGTATGTACCAATAAGTCCCAAAAAGACTTAACCTGATCCACAATGTGAATGTTTTCATCATTGTATAGCTTGGAACACTAGCTTTCCAAAGAACCCATAAAGCCAAAGAGGAAACAATCTACTAGACGTAACTCCGGAAGAAAAACTTGATTCCCTGCAAGGAGCTTGAAGTAGAGTATACCTGAAAACTTCCGACATGTAATGTCAAGCAAGAATAATGATGATGATAAAAAGTCATTTGTTGATCTAACCTTCCCTAGAAGGCTGCACCCCATGTGAAAATCCCCGACCTATACTTACGACCTAGTAACCTAAGAATTCGAAACCAATTATTTTTTGCAACAACAGATTCCCAAAATACATGATGCAATGACTCACGTACAAAACCACACATAACACATGACCGATTAGTTACAGATCCCCTCATCAAATCACCTACTGACAACGCATAATGAATCATCAACCAACGAAAGTGTAATATCTTGTCCATACATTTAGTTGACCAAAATTGTTTCCAAAATATCATCATATGAGAAGATGAGACATTACCTTCCTCCCAATACCTTTTTTCCAGTAGGTATTGACTCAGTCTGACTCAACATAAAGTTTCTCCCGAATGCCACCGAATATGTGAAGAATGGGAGGAGCTTAGTGGAATTATTAGGAATGGACCATTTCCAACCATAATCCATTGGATCCCACTCCAGATCAGCAAGTGGCCTAGAGTGTAAAATCCAAATAAGAGATGAATAGTTAGCAATTAAGGAACTTGGGTTAATAAACCATTTTTTATCCAATCTAGCAATTACTCTCACTGGTATCTGCTTTGCAACAGACATAATTGGAGACTCGTCATTGTTAAGCGCTTGAATCGCACCACAACCGGTAATGAAGAAGAGTGCATCAACAAGGACGTAGTATGGCTAAAGGACCTACGAAGAGGGAATGGCAAGAGGAAAGATGGCTAAGGGACACCCAAGTGTGAAAGGTCCATACCCTAAATGTAAATGCTATATAAACTACATGGTGGTGGCTTTGTAAGGGTTCTTCCATTTGTAAAGATCTCCCTATTGCTTAAGAGCTAGAGCTTCCTCTCCTCCTTCTTGTAACCTTTAAGCTTAAGAGAGATTAGTGAAGTGTTTAATTAGAGAACACTAATCTCTCTTCCTTGTTGGTGCTAGACCTCTTAGCAAAGAGGGTTAATAAACATATTCATTACTCTTATTGTCTATATTCATTACCCTATTGTCTATGAGATCGAGTTTGAGAGAGTGAGAGAGATATCGTGCTTAATCATCTATTAATCGTTAACTGAGTGTGAGGCTCAAAGGTGTCCGACAACCATCTCCGCCTGATTCACCATCAAAAGGGTATACACCGGTCCGAACTCCGCAAATGACATCGAGGAGTTAACTCCATCGATACATAGATCCTACACAGTCATCTACTAATACCAACCTACCATTATCCAATACTTCATAAAAGTAGAGGCTGCCATTTTGATAATATAAAAGAGCTCCTATAAGTATATTAAGTGTCGAAAACATACCGTACCAACTTTGAAAATGATCGAACTGCAAAGTTGGCATTGTAATCTGATACACCATGGACAATTGAGCTACCATTATGTTTGCCCCTCTTAAGTTAGACAACCTATTCTTTTGGTCCTGCGTTGATGTCTGCAAAAAACTTTATCCAATCCGCAACCGTATGGGCTGGACCATTGTCCATTGCAACCCAAGATAACCTTGGTCGTAGACCCAACACACATGCAGCTTCATCCGTAAATAAAGGGTTCCATATCAAAGGTTGATGCATGAATTGAGTATAATTTTTCGGTGGCTAGAAAACAAGTGTTTGACGAATACTTTCCCATGCCCAAAATATTCCATTAAAGAAACGTAACGATCCAACATTAGACTTAGGTAATGGAAAATCTGCATTGAAAAACCATCTAAGACTATCATTCCATTGACCACCTATTGATGTTTGACCTTATGTAAATGCTAAATCCATAGCTTTTTCCATAACTCCTCTCCTGGCAATAAACTCCTTACAACATGTTTAGAAAGTAAGACGTTACTTTGCATAAAAGGATCAATCAAACCTAGACCTCCTTTCTGCTTAGATTGTATAAGAACTGACCCAGCTACCTTTGCTACTGAATTGTCTGAAATGGTGTTCCCCCAAATAAAATTTCGTACTAGGCGTTGAACTTTAAGCATTATTGTCCTCGAAAACAGCCATGTAGATGCTATATACCAAATCGAGGACAAAAGCACCGAATTAGCTACAACTATATGTCCTGCTAAGGATAACTTTTCCTTATTCCAATATATTAGCTTATTCCTTAATCTTAGCAACAAGGGTGCAACCATATCGTCTGCCTTTAATCCCAAACCCACTCTACAACCTAAATACCTAATGGACTAACCTTGAGGTATCTAGGTGAATCCCAAAGAAGGCACATTAACTGGCAGATCTCCCGGAGCAACCCAAAAACTTGATGACTTATCCCAATTTATCAATGCACTCAATGCATCTGAGAAATTGTTCACAACCTTTTTTTTTGCACCTGTGCCAAATTTAATTGTGAGGCCTAAACATATAAAGTTGTATCATCAGCAAACTCGTTATCCACGACAGTATACGACACTGGTAGTGCTAATCCTTTAATATTTACATATTGAGAATTTAGATGTACAGAAAATGCCTCAAATACTAGTAAAAACAGGAAAGGAGCAAGTGGACATCCCTGTCGTACTGATCTTGAAATCGAAAATCTCCTACCAATATGCCCTGCAAATAAAGGAGAGCTATACGCATTACGATATAACGCTGATACTCCTCGTATCCATGTGTTTGGGAAACCCATCCTAACCAATGTTCCCTCCATAAAATCCCAGTCCACTCTATCATAAGCCTTTTCAAAATCAAGAAATAACACCGTTAGGTCTTGCTTATGCAATTCCACAAAGGCAAAGAACAGTTTATTGACTTTATCTCCCGACTCTGCCCATGTAGACGATATATTATGATAATTAAAATCCGCTGAAATCTTTTGTAATTCCAATATCTGGTTCCCTATATGTACCACTCGGGAATTTATATAACTCGAATATGGTCTTCTCTCTTGCAGATGTTGCAAGGATCCCAATCCCCTATGAAGTCTTCCTATTTTAGTACAAGACTCATAAAATACTTGTTTAGGTTTACAGTGAAAAAATTGTTGTGTTTCGCTAATAGCCTTGTGAACACTAGATAATGAATAATCATATTTATTCCAAATATTATGCACAATAAGAACCCAATCTTGCTAAGAAACACATGATTCAGAATTCTAAACCTAGAAGTTATATGTTGCTCCTGCAAGACTATAACTAAACGAAGTGGTGCATGATCAGAAAAGGAAAATGAAGGTAAGATTCCAATTGAGCCTCCTTTGTCCCATAAAAACGTATCCGCATAAAATTTATCTAACTTAGACAAATTGGCCTGTGATTGTCTTCTATCCGATCGTGAATAAGCTAAGGAATCTTGCATCCGTACAAAAGATGACACATGCCACAAGTCCATTAAACCTAAAGAAAAGATCAAACGTTCCCATTCATATAATTCTGAACCAAATAATGACTGTGATGTGCCTCCTAACCTATCACACCCATCCTCCAACATATTAAAGTCATTCACAATTGCCCAATGTTCAACAACTGGTAATTGTGGGATTATGCTCCTCCATAATGTTGTTCTATCTCTTGCATGATTTGGTGCATAAATATTCAACAAACCTCACTTCTTTAAACCAATTTGAAGAATTATATAATGACCTCTACCACAAGCCAAAACTCTGTAATGTAAGAAAGAAGACCACCAAATATCGCTTATTGCAATGCAAAGACCTGCTTTCAAACTATTATCCCCAATTGCAGGCACCCAGAATTGTTTCCACTGGCCTGGCAACAAATTTCCATATTTTTGAATCCTTTGTTCATTTAAATGATGCTCTTGAATAAGAAAAACATCAATCCTACCTATCAAAGATTTCCTTAACTAACGGCAGAAAACACTCCTTACCTTACAACAATCTCTACCTTCGAAGCCCCTTACATTCCATGAAATAATATTTAACCTATCCATCATTCATGTTTTGCCCTCCTACTCTCCTTTCAGCTAGTGCACCTTCTCTACCTTTCCTTCCATCCTCCGCAACCCTTAATTGTCTCTTATTTGACCAAATGTCTTTCCCCGACAACTTTGCACGCATTGGCAAATGTTTATCTACTATAGCAACCCTATCAGAAGACTTAGCAGCTGTAAAAGCCACTATATTGCCACAATCCATGTCAGCATGTGGTAGGTCTACCTTGACCACTTCCTTTGTTGTAAACTCGTTCAAAACTATGGACCTATCATCTTGTTGTACTTTATGTAAAACCAATTGTTTGTCCTTCATTAATTGATTATTAACCTTAGAAAAAGATTCTACCGTTTGTACCTTGAAAGATTTGTCGTGCGAATTATGTTCAAGCTAATGCTCCATTGTGCAATTTGGGAGGGACAATGTTGTCCAGAGGACAGAAATGAAAAATTAGGAAATTAGCAAACGCCGAGTCCGAGTATCACAGGCCACCGATGGCTCGGCTGTGTGTAAGGGGAAAAGTTATTTAAACGAGGAGCAGTACCTCAGAAAGGGAGAGAAGAAAATTATAGGCGGAACCACTAGCTTATTCATTCGAATTAGATAAACTCGTAAGGTCACCGGCCATAGGCCGTGTTCTGTAATCCTTTTTTGCCATAGTAATATATCTTATTTGTGCCTATTCGGCTACACGAGTCTATGTTTCGATCTATACCTATGAGTTTCACGCCGCCACGTCTATCAAAACCTCGCTAGTGTTTTCTCTCTGAGCCCTATATCTCTCTCGACGCCTCTGTACGAGCCTTCATGTACCATGCCCTTGAAGACCGATAGACGAAGATCTATCGAAGGTGTTCACCCAAAGGAACGGGTAACACAATTTGGCACGCCCGGTTACAACTGTGAGTGCACAACGAACTTCGTTGAAGGTAACCACCAGCCGCCGTTACGGCGCCCTCTCGCACCACGAGGTCTCGGCCACCTGCCCGACGCCCTGAGCCAGTCGAAGGAACTTCTGACTCGGCGGTCACTGACCAATCCTTTCCCGATCAATCGGGGGCTTGTCCAGTGCAATCTTCGCCACCGGACACTCGATCGCGAGTGGATTCACCACCAGCGCCCCCGTCGAGCCCTCCGGAGGTCAATCAACCGGAACTCAACCCTTTTCCGGTGCTACCAGAAGAACCATAGTACGACATCATGCCGTACCCATACCCACGATATGCCGATGGACCTGACACGGAGTCACACGTCCGTGCCTTCATATCCACGTGGCAGGCAAACCACTCCACGCACCGCCTCACACCAGCCGAAATCGATGCATCGAAGATTGCCGAGTTCACACTCTCCCTCGAGGGACCGACTGCACGATGGTACTCTCGTCTCGAAATAGGAGAGGCCACCACTTTCCAAATCGTGCGCTCAAAGTTACTTGAACTTTTTTATCGCGAGGTGCCTAAACGGGAACTGTTACGGCAATTCTTCTCTATATGCCAGGAACCGCACGAAACGGTCGCGCAGTTCACGATCCGGTTCCAGGATCTCTACAGACAAGTGGCCGATGATGTCTCGGCACAACATATACCGGACACTTTCCTATCCAGTTTACGAGAGCCGCTACGAACGACTCTCGCACTTACAAATTTCGCCAACCATACTATCAAACAAGTCATAGCGCGCGTTCTCGCCCTCGATCGGAACCAGCACGGCACGGCCTTCTCGATGACATCCTTGCAAAACGCTCTTCCCCAAGAGGACAATCGCTTTCGCCAAGCCCTCCAATGCACTGCGTGTTCAAGATCAGGGCACCTAGCCCTCGAATGTCCCCACCGACCACAGTGTCCGATCTAACAGTCTCGAGCTCACACGGTCAAGCAGTGCGAATATAATATGCTGAACCACACAACGACAGCACCGGTCCGCCAGATCGAGCCACGCAATACATACTCTCGGCAGGACGAGCGATATATCTACCGTGACCAGGATAACGACCAACCGCGATCCCCGGATCGATGGCGCCGAAACGACGACTACCAACGTGATAATCGCCGTGATTATTATCGCGATGACCGGCACGACGATTATGCTCGATACGATGATGATCGCGATGATCGGTATGACCGAAGGAACTCACGCATGGATCGGCGTAACGGCAATCGCAACACACGCAACAACAGAAGACCTAATCACAACCGCCGACGGGACGCTCCTCAACATGACCAGCGCAACTCCAATGCACCTCGGAACAACCCACCACCAAACGAGACCGAGGATCAACAACAACAGCTTCCACACACAGACTGAGCGGACACCAGCAGCTCGGCCAACGTGACATGTTTTAAATGTAACCAACTAGGCCATTACGCCACGCAATGTCCGACAACCAACCGTGGCAAGGCACCCGCGGTAAACAGTATCATGGCCGATGTTGAAACGGTCACTACCCGGAGTAAAGCACAGACTACTCAGTGGCAAATCCAGGATGAAGTACGACAAGCAGCAAAAGAATGGGTCGACACGGCCAATAAAAATAATGTCGCACGCATGCAAACGGACATGAGGGACGGGCCCAGTGAAGTACCACAAACCCCGGCACCACCCACGTCGGAGGAGGACGACCAGCTATGGGATATGCTTACCAATTCCCGCATCTCGCTGCCCCTACATAAACTGCTACCACTCATGCCGAGATTTCGGGACACCCTGGCGGCACTACAGGCCAATACTAAGACCGTGACACCATCGGTACACCTCACCGAAGTAGGAACCGGTCCACCACTCATGGATTCTCAAAACCCAGCCGTGCGAATCATCATTAAGGGACAAGACCTGCACGGATGCATCATCGACGGTGGGTCTGGCGTAAACGTTATTAGCAAATCAACGTGTCTCAAACTCGGCCTGAATCAATGGGAACCATGCCCCTTTTGGCTTCGGATGGCCGACACCCGCTCCGTTCGACCCATTGGTTTAATCCGCCATCTCGACTTTACACTCGGAGGCCACATGTTCACGATCCCGGCCGTCATGCTACGACTGGAGACACAAGGCGCCTATCCTATGTTACTAGGTCGATTGTGGTTGCGTACAGCGAATATCAAGCAACATTGGCAACGCAACATGATCTCGTTCCGAAGAGGGAAGACAAAAGTCCAGATCATCACTGAAGAATGAGTCCCCGTCGCCCTCAACACTTCGCCGTTATACGCGGAAGGGGTCCATATGCTCGACGGATTGGCCGATGAGGAGGTCGATGACTTCCTAGATGATCATCTGACGATCATTCCTCTCTTCGAAATCAATGCCTTACCAATCATCGAGCCATCTAAAGACGAGGAAGTCACGGAGGAGTCACCACCCCAAGATGAACCCGCAACAACCACAGTTGTCGAGCTACGTCATGCTCGGGAGGCTTTCAAATGCGAACTCGCCGTTTCACAACGAGTGAAAGCATCAACCCTGGAAACAATAAACCTCGGTTCGGACGAGAATCCCCGTACGGTACAAATTGCCAATAATCTACCAACCAGCGAACGGGCATGCCTCGTCAAATTACTCATCGACTACCAGGATGTTTTCGCTTGGTCTTACACTGATATGAAGGGGCTGGATCCTCAATACTACCAACATCAAATTCACATCTTACCCGCCACTCGGCCGGTTCAGCAGAGGCGCTACAGGATGAACCCCAACTACGCCGCTAAAGTCAAAGAGGAAATTGACAAGTTACTCTGAGTGGGCTTCATTCGTCCTGTTAAACGGGCTACATGGTTGAGCCCGATCGTAGTGGTCCCAAAGAAGAACGGCAAAATCCGCGTGTGCGTCGACTATCAGAAGCTTAACGCGACAACAGTCACCGACGGGTTCCCTCTTCCATTCACGGATAGCGTCCTCGACACGGTAGCCGGCCACGAATGCTACAGCTTCCTCGATGGGTTCAACGGCTATAACCAGATAAGAATGCACCCGGAGGATCAGGAGAAAACCGCCTTCGTCACGGAATGGGGTGTTTTTGTAGCAGAAGTTATGATGTTCGGTCTAAAAATAGCGCCGGCTACGTTCCAGCGCATCATCACTGAAATCTTTCATGACTACATCCCGACGTTCATGCAAGTTTTTCTCGACGATTTCGCCGTGTATGGCCATCGACGGGAACACATGACCCAGTTACGACTCTGCCTGGACCGATGTCGCCAAGCTCGATTGAGTTTAAACTCGACGAAATGCGCATTCTTAGTCACCAACGGCAACCTTCTCGGCCACATTGTTAGTCAAGAAGGCATCACTATGGACCCGAATAAAGTAAATGAAATCCTGGAGGCCACCGCACCCTCGAACGCTAAGGCACTAAGCCGTTTTTTGGGACAGATCCGGTGGCACAGCCGAATGATACGACACCTGGCTGATTTCGCGACACCCTTACACGCGGCAGTCCATCGCCTTCCTTTCCAATGGACGTCAGTCAAAGACATGGCCTATCAGACCCTCAAACGAATGTTGTCACATGCCCCGGTGGTCCAGTCTCCGGTTTGGTCCGAACCGTTTCATGTCTTCGTGGATGCTTCGGACATCACCATCGGAAGTGCTCTGATGCAATGCACACCCCCGAATTGGTATAGGCCCGTGTACTACGCCAGCCGACGGCTCTCAACCGTGGAAAAGAATTACTCCACCACCGAGCGGGAGGCTCTCGGTATGATTTATAGCATCAATAAATTTCGGCATTATCTCTTGGGCCGAAAATTTACCTTTCACGTGGATCACTCGGCCCTTCTTTATTTGGTCAATAAACAAGCCCTCACCGGACGGTTGGCTCGGTGGATGCTCCTACTACAAGAGTTTGATTTTCAGATTCAGCATCGACCCGAGGTACAACATGTCGTCGCCGACTACTTGAGCCGTCTTGAGTCAGGAGAACCGGCGAAAACAACGTACGACGAGCTACCGGACGCCAGCCTATTTAACCTGACCACAGTACCAGACGATAACGGAGATGAATGGATCAGGAGATGACCCATTTTCTCACTACCGGTGTACCTCCCGAGCACATGACCATTGACACGAGAAAACGCCTAGCAGTGCGGAGCCGGAATTTTTGCCTCTTCTCGGACATTCTCTACCACAAAGGCTCGGACGGCATATGGCGCCGAGCGATTCAGCAGTAACTCCAGAAGAACGTTGTTCTTCAGGAAGCCCACCAGGGAGTATCTGGGGGACACTACGCCGGGGATTCCACGGCAAGGAAAGTTTGGCAAAGTGGATTATGGTGGCCGACAACAAAGAAAGACGCTCACGAGTTTTGCCGGCAGTGCGATTTGTGTCAACGTCTGGGGCAACCAATGGAACAGTCACGGATGCCACACCAGCCAATTCTTCCGTTGGACCCATTTCAAAAATGGGGTTTGGATTTTGTAGGTCCTTTCAAACCACCCGTAGCCCGAACAGGGAATAGATATATTATTGTTGCCACAGATTACTGCACCAAATGGGTCGAGGCTAAGGCACTCCGAGATAACACGGCGGCATCCACGGCTAAATTTGTGTACGAGCACCTCTGGTGCCGTTACGGATGTCCAATCGAGCTCGTTAGTCACCAAGGTGGGCACTTCATCAATCATATAATACGTGAGCTTACACACCACTACGCGGTGGTGCACAAGAAAAGCACACCATACTACTCGCAGGTGAACGGTTTGGCAGAATCGACAAATAAAATCCTCCAAACCATACTGAAGAAGATCATCAATGAAAACAGGACCCATTGGGATGACAAACTCCAGAGCGCGTTGTGGGCGTATCGTAAGACTTTCAAAACAAGCATCCAATCGACCCCCTTTCGAATGGCGTTCGGATTAGAAGCCGTAATGCCCGTTGAGTTCCAAGTCCCGAGCCTCCGAGTTCAAGTCAAAGCACGACTCCCCGAGGCGGAAGCCAAGCAATACCGGCTGGAACAACTCCTCGAACTCGGGGAAGATAGGATAGAAAGTATGGCCCAGCTCGAACAACGCCAACGGCAACACAAGGCTTTCGTGGATCGACATCGACACGGGCTGGAGAAGGAGCTCACCATCGGCAAACTAGTCCTTCTTTTCCAAACACGACTCGGGTCAATGCCGGGAAAACTAAGATTTCGGTGGACCAGTCCATTCTAGATTATCGACGAGTTCAATGGGACGTTCCAACTCGGCACACTCGCCGGCGACACGGTCAAAAGCTGGGCCAATGGGTTTCGGCTTAGACCATATCGAGGGACTACACCACCCAACCCGTTTACCAAGCTACACGACACCAACGAGACTCGGGAGATCACCACGGAGGACGCCACGTGTCCCCCTGCATAAGGACTCACCCACCTTCTTGAAATTAATAAAAGTAGTAGTAGGTAGGATTAACCATAGTTAGCCACTGTTTAGCTAAACCTACACCACCCACCTAGGCACCTCAATTTTAGGAGCACCCCTCGCCACCACTCAGTTAGTACCTATTTAAGTTGTTCACACATGTAAACCACATGCAAAGCACACTAGAAGCACCCCACTCACCTTCAGGACATGTGGTGCTAGTCACTTATTATGGCACCCACGACTCAGAATCTTCAGGATTCGCTGCAGGTACAAAACCCTAGGAATAAGTTACCAAAACCGTTTCCAAAATGCAGCACAGACCATTATCGCTCTCCATCTTCATTGCTCTCAAGAATAGAAACCCCATCTCGCTCTCAACACGCGAAGCGCTCTTGCTCTCAAGTCCTCTTCCGCTCCCATAACCTCTCTGCTGGACTTCCACTTCCTGCTGCTCCTGCTGTAGCTCACCCTCGCCTCATCACTTTGCTTCACGCTTCCACACAGTCGAACTCAGCCTCCATCTCCACTATGCCTCTTACCGCCTCAGCAGAAACCCACGCCTGGCTCCAGGAACAAGGAATGGGCGGTTACCTGAAGATCATCGATGCTCCCGCGCACCCAGATGCCCAAACTGTGGCGAAACGTATAAGTCCCGAAGCCATCACCAACAACGTGCTTCGGGCTGTTTTGAACTTGCAACGGGGAGGGAACCATGAGGTCGACATACCCCCGACATCAAAGATGAAGGCATACTTCAGTGAGTACTCAGCCACAGGGAAGGCATATCGCACGTATGGCGGACCCAACAAAGCTTTCGGGGAGATTGCTCGTATCTTGATGGAGTATGCATTCGTGCATACGAACCCAACGAGCATGCCGCAGAACAAGGCAACCATCATCATCAGCGCTTATGAAGGAAACAGAATCGATTGGGGAATCATCACAGGCGAAGGGCTCCGCGCCGCCTTAGTTTCATTTCAGTCCGGTAAGAAGATGTTGTCTGTTCTTACCCACTTTTTGATGGTGCTATACCCACCCTCGTCGCTTCCTTCCCCTCGTGCACTCACATCCCCACCACCACCACGAAGGCAGAGAGAGAAATTCGTGGCCATTAGCCACGAAGCATGGGAGGAGCCCACATCGCCTTCACCCCCTGTCGCCGACCAAAAAACCGCATCGGCACCACCACCCGCCCAACCCCAACAAAAAAGGGTAGTTTCCGAGACCTGCCAAGAATGGGAGGGGGAGGTAGCCGCGGAAGACAACACGGCTGATGACGTCACCATTCGACAGCCATCCGAGCACAACCAAGAGGCGATGGCTCGCCTAAAAGAAGAAGCTTCCAAGCAAATGGCCGAGATAAGAGCCCAGGCCGACCGAAGGATACACGACCAGAACGAAGCACTGGGCCGGATACAAGCGCAAGCCGCGGCCAAGGAAGCCGAACTCAAAAGCAAGCTAGAGGAATACGCAGCCACAGTGGTGAAGAAAGAGACGGAGGTTCTAGACCTACAGGCCGCACTCGACAATGCACACGACTGGAACCAGCGGCAGGAGGAAAGAAATCGCGAACGGGAGGAGAGGATGAACGTGGAGAATGTCGAGCTGCAGAGTCAGCGTACGACCCTTAAAGAGATGGCTGACGAGTTTTTCATCAAGTGCAAGCTACTTTCAGAGCAAAAAGACGCTTTATCGGATTCCTACTTCACCCTACAAGAAGAGAGAATCGTTGAACGAGAACAAATCCGGGCCACGTGTCAGAAAGAACGGGAGCAGGCCACCGAAGAACTCACCAAGCGTTACGAGCAAGCTCTCCAGCTCGTAACCGCGGATGCAAAGAACAGTCAGACCATCTATGAGCTAAAAGCACAGAAGATTCAGGCCGAGGTCGACGGCTTAAAACAGGAATTAGTAGCCATCCGAGCACAGCCCGGCATGGATGAGACACGCATCCGCATACTGCTCGAGAAACAGCGCCAGCACCTTACCAAAAAGGTCGAGGAAACATTTAGTCGCGCAGGAGACAAATGGGCAGCCCAAGCTGCCGAATTGCATATTTTACGCGCCGACGCCGAGAACCGACGGAAGGAGGGCCGCGGCTTCTACAAAATGGACGAAGCCAACATTCAAAACCTGCGTGCAGATTTAACCGAGGATTACCAGTCTCTGGCAAAATCTCACACCGCGGCAATCGAGCAACTAATGGAGGACTTCAATGACGGTCAGATGTTGTTTCGCCTGGAAGCAGAAGCCTTCGAACGAGAACGACTCGCAGCCATCCCCACCAGCCCTCCAACAGCCACAGAGCAGAAAGAAGAACCTCCCAGCGAGGAGATCACGGACATGGGACAGGAGGAACTTGCCCCGGCCAACCGACACCCCATGGACGTCCACACGGTACCAGAGCCTGTCGAAGGAGAGGCCAGCGCCCACGAACCCACACCCCCACCAGAAGAATCGGCCGCACCCGAGGCGGACAGCCGAGAAGATATGCCACCCCCGGACCAAACTCAAACCCTCGCACCGACAGTCCAACCAGACCACCCTTCTACCACCCCGGACCCCGAAAGCATCCTCAACATCTTAAAGGAGGAATGAAACGAGGATCACGCCTAAAAGGCAATTTTTGTAATATTGTTAGTATTTTGTAAGTCGTGGGTCCGACGGACAAGGTCCTGTCCCACGGGCGTGCTAGGTGTTGTCCAGAGGACAAAAATGAAAAATTAGGAAATTAGCAAACGCCGAGTCCGAGTATCATGGGCCACCGATGGCTCGGCTGTGTGTAAGGGGAAAAGTTATTTAAACAAGGAGCAGTACCTCAGAAAGGGAGAGAAGAAAATTATAGGCGGAACCACTAGCTTATTCATTCGAATTAGATAAACTCGTAAGGTCACCGGCCATAGGCCGTGTTCTGTAATCCTTTTTTGCCATAGTAATATATCTTATTTGTGCCTATTCGGCTACACGAGTCTGTGTTTCGATCTATACCTATGAGTTTCACGCCGCCACGTCTATCAAAACCTCGCTAGTGTTTTCTCTCTGAGCCCTGTATCTCTCTCGACGCCTCTGTACGAGCCTTCACGTACCACGCCCTTGAAGACCGATAGACGAAGATCTATCGAAGGTGTTCACCCAAAGGAACGGGTAACAGACAAACCGTCATCCATTTTACTACTCCCCGCTTCCTTTTTCAATATCTGTAAAGATTAATAAGGATTAGCCCCAAGCAATAACAGTGAATTAATTATCTTACTAGTCGGCTTAAAAACATGTTTAGCAGACATTGTAGACAAACCATCTTTAATAACATCTTGTCAAGTAGGTGGATGTGCATCGACATTGCCATTCGAACGTCTCTTCTGACAATCTCGACCTAAATGACCAAACTGTCGACACACAAAACATTGATCAGGCACCTTTTTCACAACCGATGGTTTATTTATAAGTAGATTAGGTAAAGAAATAGTTGCCGGCAAACGGATAGATCTTGGTGCAATTAGCCGAACTACTGGGACCCCACCCGCTCTATATGTTCCATAATCCTGTCCGTTACGCGTAGCAATAACCTTACCGAACAAAGCCCCAATACAAGGAAGAACATTCCTCCATTATTTCCTCAATCCAGGAAATATTGTCGTGAAAACCATACTAGATTCTTGATCTTGCAATATTATGCGACCATTTATGAAAAGATAGCCATGCACCTTCCACGCCCGTCTCCTTAATCGCCAATAGCTTTGTGACGAACTCATCAGCAAACTCCACATGGTAACATCCTTGAGACATGAATTGAATGTCGAGGATGTTATCCGCTTCCTCCGAGAAAACAGCGTATAAGGTATGATGGAGTTCTGATCTATTCAATCTTGCACCTTGTACCTGCACTACCAAGGAAAAAACCTGTAAGCGTTGTAGTTCTCACCCAAAACTGTGAGTTTATCCTCCTCTGACAACACAAGGTCGACTTGCTCATCACATAGATGAGGCGAAAGTTTGGGGGGTGCACCGGACTCCCCTGTACGCATATTCTCGTTAATTTCAATATTAATTTCTAAAGTTATTCTCATTTTTTAGTGAAATATCATGTTGTCATATTCTTGTGTGGAGAGTCGCCCATTAACAAAGAGGAATTCCATAAATGAGGGGGGGGGGGGGGGGGGGGGCTGGATAGCCAAAATGGGGGGGCAAATAACGCTTTCCATAAATAATGAATACAAAAGTATGGTATTTACCATACTTCTAGGGGTGTTCACCATACTCGAATGATTGAAACATCACGAATTTGAATGCACGTATGGTTCATACTATGGTTCTTTTACACTATGTATTGTGAGGAATAATCAACAAACGAACCTTAGCTTTTATTTTACTCATGAAAATCACATGCCAAATGTACACCAATTACACTATTCAAAATATCGAGATGCCAAAGATCAATAATGTAGGATAAATAAGAGGATAACAATCTCTATTCACAAATATTCAATGGACTAGATAGTATATAACTTAAATTATGGCCGTACTGATGTCATGTGAGCATTTGTGACAAAATGATCAAGGAAAATAAACCAATTTTTGTGAAATTGAAACATTCATTTGAAAGACATGGTCGTTTATTGTTACTATTAATTATTATATTACATTTGATATAGAATGTTTGTTTAAAGGTATCTCAAGTTTCATGATGTGTTTTGGCTTTCAAGTGCTTGTTCAATGATTAATTGATCAGTTGTCATTTGGACTCAAAGTGTAATGGTATCCGGGTCGTTAATTGAAATTGTATTTGAAAATGCATGGTTGTCTCGGAATCCAAAACCAATGAATTATTAGTACTATATAAAATCAAAGATACGATCGATTGGGTACATGTCATTGGTATGTAATTAATTATACATTTGCATTTTGCATTTAATACCTTGTAAATGTAAATGTGGTATCGAGTCATGTTAATTTCTAAATGAGTAATGATGTCTTTAATGAAGCAATAACTTATTAAGACCATGTTGACGCAAATAATCAATTGTTAATAATCCAATGAAGATCGAGGGACTCTTCTCTAGGAAGAAAAGGTACTTATTCTATTGATGACTAATTTATTCGATGAAAGGCTAGTGCCATGGACTATATTTTATCCTTACCTTCTACTTATATGTGCCTAAAACTATAATACCACGGTTTTTACATTGGTTTAGTGATTTCCTCACATACTCAAACCAAGCATGATTGAATCCCATCATCCCGATTCCGTCATATTAAAGCATCTATCAATGGTCAAAATCATATGCACCAAGAAGATTATTTGAATCATGTATATGTAATAGTCATTTAAGTCCTTCAAGGTACATCCTAACACACAAAGTTATTCAAATAACCTTCCATTGCTTAAAGCAAAGTAATTAACAATAATTTATGCTTTGCACTTCAATTAGTTCCAATCACTTGCAACATCTTTGATGAAGTTAGTAATTTCCACAATAAACTAGGAAGTGCTTCAAGATCTACACCCTTACATAATATAGAGCACAACAAATTTACCAGGATGGCAGAGGTAAGGGACACGATAAACTAACATGTATCACTAGAACCTCATATTTATGATGCAAATGTCAAGTTTGGTCATAATTTTATGTTAGCAATGGTAAAATATCAAAATCTTAGCAGATTTATAGTCATATATGTAAACCACATGTTACCCACAAAGCAATACCTGATTTATTTGTTGAAAATTTTGAATTATTGGATACCGTATCTATACTTCATGTAGATGTTTATGCTTTGGTGTTCAATGGGCTAGTAAAAGGCATAAGGGACTAAAGAATCATTTAGAGTTCTCAATTTCATTCAAGAGTATGTGATTAATTTCATTTAGATGTAGTAGGCTTTTAGTCAAGAAGGTTAAGGTTATCCAAAAGTGATTTAAGGGATTACATGAACCTAGAGGACCTTGACAATATGAAAACAGAAGAAAGTGGCAAAGAAACCCCATCCATTCCCGTAAATGTGAAAAAGTGAACGGTCACATCAAAATCAAAATCAATCAAGAAAAGCGATTTGTACTTTCTTTTAGTCTTGTTTAAAAATCCAATATCCCATGTACATTATTGAGAAAAGCAATTTGTACGGATTGTTGGTCTCATGGATCATGTAGCTCCCTATGAATGTTAACACATCAACATCTATCCATTTTATGAGCTCCTTGAAATAATGCCTCCCCAAACCATAGTTCCATAAAGCAAAGCTTGCATCACAAATATGGCAAATACTAATGTTCCAATCTTGCGCATACGAGTTATGGTCAAATTGGTTGATGTTATTAAACTCATACTATTGGCTTGTGTTGTCTTCCATTCTTCTATTTACACATGTATCCTAAGCATGTTGATTAGGTATGTAAACTCCAAGGCATTTGAGATTGCGAACCACTTCTTCATATTTCAAATTAGACAATGACTATCATCAAGACTTTGGTCTTACCATGTGGAGCGAATGAAAAGAATAGATTTTTTTATCGTCGACGAGAAATCCAAATTAGACATATGGGACTAATAAACATATAATGAACGGGGTTACTACTCCATAGTGAAAACTCTCCATGTGAAAATAATAACGCCCACATATGTGCTCACACTTCTTTGTGGAGATTTGAGTATGACACTTGAAATTATCATGCCCTTCTAACAAGTTCTCCATTAGGTTTTCATTGGATATCTTTATACTTGGTTGATGATGATGCCATGATGCTACCTCAACATGTAACTTGGTGACCAAGTTTGAAAAAGTGTTAAGGCTCTTTGAGAGCCAAGGTTCATGGGGGTAGAAATATGCAATTGGATATGTTCTAGCATTTTCACCTTATATTGGGGCCAACATTGAGGGTTTGCATTTGCACTATAATATTCCAGTTATGACATTTTAACATCTTGTTACTTCATCCTTAGTGGGCTAATAATCTATCTTTTGGATTATCATGTGCTTCATAGCATCACCTAAGAGCTCCAATAGATCTTTTATCCCCGATCTTTTAAACCATTCTATAATCTCAAGCACCCAACAAGACGAGAGGATTTTGCCCTTATTAGCTTTTTGTACCTTGCATCTCATGTTGCAAGCTTGTTCCACCTCTTCATTACAGAATTCACCAATTTGATCTTTCCTTTTGCTCGTGTTATCTCCATGCTAACTTTGGTTGGATTTTAAACATTTGTGTATTCTTCCTTTCTTGCATTGGTTAATATTGCTTCATTCTCCTTGCCATGATTTGATATTGATACAATGTGTGAGGACTTTTTTATTTTTATCTTTTGTAGGCTTGAACATTTTTGAGATGAGCTTTGCATTCTTCATCAAAACCAAGCATTTCATGGGAAACTAAGCATTTGATGTCCAAATACACATGCACTAAAATATTGATACATTGCCTTGAGAGTGACATCCTTTTATTTCTCCCAATTGTTTTTCATATCTTTACTAATGGAGAGGTTAATGGCATGACTCTTAACCTCATTTGCAAATAAATTAACCTTTTGAAGGACACATAATGTACTTCTTTTGCTTTTGTGTTCTAATGGATCAATCAACGTGCAAGTATGAGGGCTTGTGGTTTGAGTTCGATGGCCTTGGGCCAATTTCAAATGTATTTAGCATGAATGCATCACACTCTTTCACTAATACATAGTCAATTACACTTCATTCAGAAACTAAAAGCCATGTCAAAACATTATCATTGGAAATGCATGGGTACAATTGAGAAATTTTCAGGTTTGCGTAGTTAAGCATGTGTAAGAAACCTAGTACCTAAGGTTGTGTAAACAATTGCTAATGTTTTTGGGCAAGGAGAGAGCATTTCTATCTAATAACAACAATTTGCTTCCTTTTCACTTTCACAAAACTTTTTAACATCTAATGCATCCTTTAAAGCAGATTTAGATGCACTAACTTCATTAACATTTTCTTCATGTATCTTCTCAATAAGACCATCTCTCCATTTTATCATGATTACATCTTCTTTTATCCCTAGGCTAGATTTTATTTCAACATTTACTTTAATTAATGATTCTTTCTCAACTTCTAAGATTAACATTTTGGTCTCTCATTCAAACATTTGAATATCTTGGATTTGGGATGTTAATTTCTTCATAGCAAATAACTTCTCTTTCAAATATTTAATCTCCATTACCTATGAATCCAATGTATATTAAAGCACCATTTCCCTCATTACAATCATACTTCATTCAATAATTTTATCATTATTCCTATAAAGACAATACATACTCATGGTTGCAATTGTTTCAAATGAGCAATCAAAACTTTCAAACACATTATCAACCTTTGATGTCCTTCAAGCCATGTCGACACTATCTCAATTCTCTCCGAGCATTGTTTAGTATATGATGGATCTCTCTCTCTCTCTCTCTCTCTCTCTCTGGTAAAAGCACACAATTATATTAATTGTATGTAAAATCCAATTAGTTACAACACTTATTAGTCTCCTCTACCTATCATATGCCTATGTAGGGAGAGGGACGTTTTGTAATGCTATTAAAAAACCTGAATATGCATTTGAGGAAATGATCCCCATACGCTTTAACATCCAAAAATTCCACATTAGAATACCTTTAAGCTTCTTTATATAGGCTTTCACCCCATGTCTATTATCAAACATGAAAGCATTATGCATATTCCAATTGCGTTGTAGACCCCAATAACATAAGAATTGGAACAATATCTCCATCTCATCATTTGAACCATTTTGAACATATAAAAAACCCATTGTTGAGGTCTCAAACAACAATGGGTTAAAACTTGCCAAATGTCTGATAAATACTTCCAAATGGTACACGCCATATGACATTTAATGAACCTATGTGTACTATCCTCCAATGGAACAGTGCAAAGAAACAAGTGCTTGACCCTAGTCCTTGCCTCTTTAAGGCCGAACCTAATGGGAGCCCACCAATCATGACTCTCTATATGAATACCTTTGCAGGAAATGGTAGATGGGAATGCCAACTACGTTGTAATATTTTCCACCAACTTGCATCTGACTTACATACATTCCACAACTTCGCAGCTTTAGGAGATAACCAACATAATGATGCCATCACATGATGATACAATATATTTGTAGTGACTTGTAACAAGCGTGTACCATCTTGTAACCGCCAATCCACCCAAGGTGCAAAATTTGTTTTCAATAACAAAGATCCTTGCAATAATGGTATATCTTGTAATTTCTCCCATATAAATCCATAATTTGGGGGAATACAGAACCATCGCTTGGCATCTTCAAAATCCGACAACCTTTGAGATTCGTTATCAACCACATCTTCCAAATGTACAATCCCCAATCGAAATAAGCGATCGAATTGGGGATCTTAACTTCTCTTTCCCATGCCAAAACAACAGTCGAGAAGAAATAAGCAATTCATTTTGTAATGAATTACAATATTCTCGATCACTTGATGGTCCCCATTCAAAAAGAGATAATGCATCTTGCCACGATCTTACCAAATGTTGTCCACGTACAGAATGTCGAATCTTTAGAGGAATACTTCCATTCAGTAATGACCACCAAGATGCTTGAATCTTTGTTTTCCCGTGCACCAATCCTTCATGCTCAATAAAATATTGCATCATAGATATCCATGGGGATCGAATTGGGGATCTTAACTTCTCTTTCCCATGCCAAAACAACAGTCGAGAAGAAATAAGCAATTCATTTTGTAATGAATTACAATATTCTCGATCACTTGATGGTCCCCATTCAAAAAGAGATAATGCATCTTGCCACGATCTTACCAAATGTTGTCCACGTACAGAATGTCGAATCTTTAGAGGAATACTTCCATTCAGTAATGACCACCAAGATGCTTGAATCTTTGTTTTCCCGTGCACCAATCCTTCATGCTCAATAAAATATTGCATCATAGATATCCATGGTTGATCTTGTTGACATATATCTTGTAATAATGCAAATCTACGAGCCATCAAATGCCTTTCCAAATCCAATATTGCTGCACCACCTAACCTTTTAGGAGTAGCCAAATGGTCCCATGAAATCCATGTAACTCCCATCATTTCTCCCTTCCAGCACAACATGAACCAAATACGTTGTAGAATGTTTTGTGATGCCTTCTTAGACCAAGGTAGTAAAGGCAAAAAATATAATAACATGGGTATCAAGATACATTGCACCACTTTGAGTCGTACATGAAAGGGTCATAATTGAGACTTCTAATACATAAATTTGTCCTTCAATTTACTACCAATCCAATCAATCAATTGAACATTTGTAACATCAACAGGTCCCAATGGATAACCCAAATGTCGATAAATTGATCCTCGTGTAATCGCTGACCCTCGCCATCCCAAACACTCTAAATCACTCTCTGTATAAGAACTAAGGCGAGACTTCCTCCAATTTATATACAACCCTGAAGCCAAAGCAAATTGATCCCAAACTTGCATACTCCTTTCAAGATTTTCTTTTGAGGCTTGTAAAAACATAAAAGAATCATCAGCCAATGCTTGTGCCACCAATTGTCCACTAGAACGAAGATGCAAACCCACAATATCACCATTAGCCGCAAGATTTGACAACATTACTAACAAAAGATGTGTAACAATAGCAAATAACAATGGGCTTAGTGGACATCCTTGCCGCACGAATCTAGTAAGAAACACTTTCGGAGTAACTCCGCCATTAACCATCACACACGAGGTTACATTTTTCCCTAGCAAAAAGATAAGTCGACATATACGATGACCAAACCCCATATTATACATCACACCTAAGAGGAAAGACCAATTAACATTATCATAGGCTTTTTCCAAATCTAATTGCACCATAACCATTTCTTGATGTGTATGTCGAGCATAATCGGTAGCCATTTGAACATTCAAAACATTATGCAATATATTTCTACTTGTAATAAAACCGTATTCAAATGGATGAATAAGTTGAGGTAAGAACTTCTGAAGTCTGTTGGATAATATCTTTGCAAACACTTTGTACAACCCTCCCATCAATGAAATAGGCCTCAATTGATGAAATGACTTCGGAGATGGTACCTTTGGTATCAATTTGATTAAGCCCAGAATCCCAACATTGTTCAAACATTTGCATGAATTCACTCTTAAGCATGCCAACATACTTCTTAAAAACTTCATTTGTAACACCACCCCAACTACGGCTTTTACCATTTTGAAGGTGTAACAATACCTGTTCCACCTCAGTTTCTTCAAAATTAACATCCAATTCTTGACAAATATTTGTATACACAACACTCCCAATTACATTATAAAACTCTTGTCATGCTTTCAACACATCCTCATTAATAATAAACTCTAGCCCAATCAAATTCTTAAAATGAGTAATACATAACTCAATAACCTTGATTGGGTCTACAACAATGTCATCCCCTATCTTAATTTGTACCACATTTGAACGAGCATATGGTGGTCTTAATCCTTGAAAAAATGTATGAGATTATGATTGATTATCTATAAATCCCTCCTTTAATTGACGTAGTCTTGTATGTTGATAACTTTGATAAGACAAATTCTTAACAATTTCCTGTACTTGAACTTGAACATCCAAAATATCTTCATGCGGATTATTCATCAATAGTACATTGCATCACGTAAGAATATATGAAAACTTATCAATCAATTTCTCACGTCTTTTAGCATTAGTCATACCATACCATAGTTCTAGCCATACGTCCCATTCGTGTCATACTCAAACGCCAATATTCGTATCATACTCATACGTGAAAAGGCTCCAAGTATGATTGAAATCCATACGCGGTACATAGATATATTATATATACATATGGTGTATATGGTGTACATAGTGTGTGTGTGTGTGAGGGGGAGAGAGAGAGAGAGCGTGTGTGGTCTAGAGAGAGAAGCCCTGTTTTGCATGTGTGAGGAGACAGTGATTGAGTGTATATCTAGACTCTAGAGAGAGAGAGAGAGAGAGAGGAGCTATGGGTTTTGTCTGTGTGAGGGAGTATGTAATATGTATATTAGATATCTAGATTTTGTAGAGAGAGAAAATCTGTCAGTTCTCGTGTGAGAGAGAGAGAGTGTGTGTGTGTATGTGTGTCAGATGTCACTTCTATTCACAAAATATTATGAATATCAAAAATTAAAAAAACCAAAAAAAAGTCAAAAAAAAGAAGAAGCCAAACGAATATCGCGTATCATACACGTACGTTTGCAAACGTTCGCGTACGTCCAGTAAATTGGACGTACGCGAATATTAGGAACTATGTACCATACAGACCATGAATATCATTGATGTTTTGTAGTGTTGTATCCCATGCATGCCATCCTTTTGAAATAACTTATTTTGATAACATGCCAAAATTTTGTTGCATATAGGCATCAAATAAGGAATGCAATAATAAAGAAGAATTAAACCTCAACGGAACTCGATCAAGCAATGTTTTGTACATATCTACCCCATGTTTATTGAACTCAAAACATATGGGAAAATGATCTGATGTCACAACCTCTTGCATAATTGACATATTAAGCATCTCTGGCAAAAAGGACTCATCATACATAACATACATTCTATCTAACCTACTCCATGTTTCCTTATATTGCATAGACTGAAATGTAAACCCAGCCTCATCTTGATACAACCATTTCCATAGATCCAACTTCAAAACCTCTTATGCCAATTTGTCCCAAACTGCTTGCTTAGGAGAATCCACCAATGAGAATCGTGAAGTAAATTGTGAAGCATCAACACACATATTAAAATCACCCATTAACAAACCAACACGACCCACTAATAACCGTGGATACATTGAAGACCATAATTCAATGCGTTGATTAGCATTATTGGGTGCATAAATTCCTACCAACCATATCAAATCCTCAAAATACTTGACTTCCATCACCAAAAAATGTTCATATGGATCATTATAGACTATATGTGGACAAAACAAATCACGAATAATCATGACAACCCCTCAATAATGATGTGATAACTCTCCTACATAATATACAAAATATCCACGCAAATGTAACACAAATCCCACTAAATCACGACACTTATGTTCAACTGCACATAAAACATTCCATTCTTTATCAAATAAAGTTTTCCATAATATATATTTCTTATAAGGAGAAGATGCCCCTCGTACATTCCATGATATTACTTTCATTTAACACCTTTAGTAAGAACTTGATCTTTATGAGCAAGTGTATTCATGAATGTACTAACTACTTGTTCAAGAGTTGCATGAGGATTCGTGTGTACTACACCCCCTCCAACTATATTAGGGTTTTGTTCTGTAGCTCCACGAGAATGAAGTCCTTGATTTAATTGAGGTCGTACCACCCTTCCTAAATAATCGAATTTTAATTGGTTGAATAATCTCTGATTTCGCACTTATTATGCCAAGGATTTTTCTTAAACCTCTCTTTCAATCTCAAATTATCTTTTGGTAATGCCTTACCATTAGTATTTTTTGTGTCCCTTTGTATGGCAACACCCTTCCCTTTTATCTTATGCTTCACTTGATGCCACTCTCCATCTTCAACATTTGGGTATTCATTAGTGCATACTCCATTCTCCTCCCCAACACCTCTAACATGACCATGAACTTTAGGATCTCCTCTAACCCATGAGATGTTCCCTCATCCATGACCATATTAACCATTGAGACAATATCTTTCTCAACATCTTCCTTATTTTTCCTTTTGACATTATTTTGTGGGGATAGTTCACCATGAGATTGGCATTCAGCCATAAAATGCCCTAGTTTACCACATTTAAAACAATGTACTGCAAAGGTCTCCCATTGAAGCTTAAAACGAAATCGAGATCTATCTATACTCAACCATCCTGGAAGTTTACAACTTGTATCCCATAACATGCAAAATCTACATTTGTTCAACGAATTTACATGAGGAGCAACCAAAACTTTACCAATTTGAGACATCAACCCTAGTAGTAAATCCCAAAAGAATGAGTTACTACAATTAACAGTCACCCAAATTGGACATTGTTTTAATAAATCTTTATAATCCACCATCGGAACACTAATCTTCTATAAAAAAAGATCGGTACCTTTGCCATCAAAGTCGTACAATGTTTTGACGATAAAAAAACCACATCATAGAAACCTCTTAGACCCACATAGATATCCCCAACATAATTAGGCATTATGAATGAATTCAACCACTACTTAATCCATGATACCAAAGGAAGTTTGCTAGTGAAATACAAAATAAGACCACGATCATACAACCAATCAAAAGTTACTAACATAGAGTTGGTCTCCATCACCATCTCTACAACATCCTCCACACAATCTTTAGCATCTTTCTCATTTTTTTCCATAAAATCGAAAAACAAAGCCTTAACAAAATCACGACTGTCCATATTATAATCATCTCCAATAACATATTTCCCACCAAGAATAGCAACATATGATGTTTTCTCATGTTCTGTAGAATCGATACACTTTTTCCTCTTATAATTTTCACAACCATCATTACTACCACATCCATCAACAATCATCAACTCACTTCTTGTCGTTGTGTCAGTCATCCTAATAGAGATTGAGAGAACAAACCCGATACGATGACGATTTTGCTTGTAGCTTCTTGTAACGATAACGAAACTTAGTGTCCAAATAATCCTTGGAAAGTTCTCTAAACGAGCTTCGCAACAAGCCAAACACCATAAAAAACGGAGTTCTGAGGACAAAGTTACATCAAAAACATGTTTCAACACTATTCTTGGAACATCATCGCTGTTTTTCTTTTTCTCTGACGATCCACTATGTACTATACAAGCTCCCTCCCTCTCTCTCTCTCTCAACAATTCTTCCTGTTTCACTCATATATTTAATCATACATCCAATTTAAGAATGTGAGCACTTAAAACGACCATATGAACGCCTAGTTTTAGAGCACACATAATAAATTCACAACACCATGCTATTATGAATTGTTCTTTCGACAATAGAAATGCAAAAATACTAAAAGGCAAGATAGATAATACAAGTAGTTGTAAAAAAACAATGATTGTGTAATGAGAATGCTTAATGCTCAATATGAATAGAATAGAATATACATTTTATCACCCATGAGGAAACCAGTTTAAACTTATATGGGACCAAATCCACATGCCATCTTGTATGTGACTCCTTCCTAAGGAGATGGATAGATATACAAATAGATAAATAGATTTTATCATCAATCTTTGGAGGTCAAATATGACCTATAAAATGCAATACATGTGAAAGTTAATAACACATGATATTCAAGAACTTATACTAATGAATGTCACAATCAAGAGTACACAAAGTGACTATGAGAGAAATTTGTGCAAGAAATGGGTTTGGTTAAGGATGTGTGGAAAGCATAGTCAAATGTGATATAAGTTAGAGCAGTGTATCATAGACATAGTTAGAAATCACAGTTAACGGTTCAACATTTTTTTATATTTGTTAATTATTTTTTATTTTTAAATTTTTAAAAATAAATTTAAAAATTTGTTTTTAAACAATCTTTTTATTTTTAGACCTTATTCTTACATTTTAGGAACATCTTAAAAATTATTAAAATTTAAAATATTGAAATATTTTAAATTTCAAACATTTAAAATATTGAAAATATTTTAAATTAAAATTCTTTTTAAGATGTTCCTAAAATGTGAGAATAAGGTCTAAAAATGAAAAGATTGTTTTAAAAAAATAAAAATTTTAAAAATAAAAAAATATACGCAATTTCTAATTTCACAAATTTGAAAATTTAAAAATTAAATTTTGACGTAAGTTGAAAACCGAAACCGAACTACAAAACCACAGTTTTAACGATTTGAAAACTTCTTAATGGTTCAGTTTAATGGTTTTGTGGTTCAGTTCGGTTCGCTTCATGTTTTAATATTTTTAAACGGTTTGGTTCCAAACCGGTTCGGTTTTGACCCTCTCAAACCGAGCCAAACCATTGTCGATTGTTAGTTGAAGACCCAAAACTTATTTAGCATAGTCAACTACTCTCATCCATGGTTGTTTACGTACTCGTATTTAACGTTTAAATACGTATAATACCTCATCATTTGTATAGTACGTATTATACATCAATGTTGTTCAGCCAAATATCAGGTACGTTTGTCCAATACGGTATTAAACGTATTTATAAAAAAACAGGTATAATACGTATTTATAAAGGAAATGTAAGTAAAACCCTAACAAAAAGCAAAAGAAAAACAAGATTTTAGAGAAAAAGAAGCCAAAGGAAGGAAGAACGAAGAATAGAAGAGACGATGATGAAGAAGAAGAAGAAGAAGAAAAAGAAGAAGAAGAAAAAGAAGAAGAAGAGAGAAAAGAAGACATAAACCTGTCTTGAGTGTGATAATCGTAGAAGATAGAAGAAGAAGAAGAAGAAAATGAAGAAAAGAGAAACCTATCATGAGTGTGATAATCATAGACGGTTCCTCAATCTATGAAGGCATAAGTGTAAATAATTACAATTTGAAGTAGAACATCGTGATACACACTTAAACTGATTTATAGAATAAGGGAATGTCAACATCTATATTACTACAAGTATTTTAGGATTTGAAATGCTCAAATGTCTTATATACATTTTGGGATGTAGAACTATATTGTACATCACAAAATTATGCAAACATAGATGTTTTTTATAATATTATAGATATTTTTTAGAAAGCATTTAACGTACTATACGTAAAATACGTATTTTATAAGTATTTAACATATAAAGAAAATGTATTTAATGTATTTTTAAATTGGGAGGTACTATACGGGTATTAATACGTTAAATACGTATGGTATCCGTACCGTACCTAACGTATCTAACAACCTTGCTCTCATCATTTGTGCACCAAAAGCCTTGTCTCACATGAGAGAGAGAGAGAGAGAGAGAGAATTAGAATTAGAATTAGAATTTTATTGTCCATAAAGAGGCCAATTTTGACCTATGGGACAAGAGTATACATATGTTCTTGATATGTGTCTCCTTCCTAAGAAGGGGTATTCATACATTGAAGCACAAAGTCTCTATGTATGAATAAAGCATACACATATGAGCTCAACCTTCCCGATGGTGTCGTAAGTATGGCACTTAAGTTATCACTCCCTCTTAGTATGTCAACATATCTTGAACAAATTGCACTATATGTCAAGCATGTGAAGAGCAAGTGGTAGTCATCCTCTACCATGCCTTCATTGCATACTTTGCATGTTTTCAAATTAGTTACATTTTGATACCATGATGCAACTTCAATACCTAACTTGTAAGATCGACTGCGAAGTAGTGTAAGGGCTCTACGAGCATTACTAATATTGGTAATGAGATAAGGTTGGATACGATCAATAGGCATTCTTGCTTTATATTGAGACCAACATTGAGGGTTGACATTTGCAATGTAGTATTCTAGCTTTTTCCTCTTAGCATCTTCCCACTTCATCCTTAATGATTCCACCAACCTTTCCTCAATCATTACACACTGTATAACATTGCCCGAAAGCTGTAAAAGATCATCCAAACCCCATCTTCTAAACCATTTCCTTATGTCAACAACCCAATCGGATGAGAGAATATTACTTTTATGATTCTTTTGTAGCTTACATCCAACATTCCAAGCAAGATGTGGTAATCGATGATTCGGCATATTGACTTTTGTAATGTATTCACACAGAGAGAGAGAGAGAGAGAGAGAGAGAGAGAGAGAGAGTTTATTATCAACCTCAACAATCAAATATGATTATGAAAACACTTGTACATATGACTTTTAAATCTTTTGTGAGTTAGATATATTATGCAATAATTCCATCAAGATTTTATGTCACCATGTGATAATTCCCATCCATAGAAAATATTTACTATTGGCGACATACTTATATACGTAGTAAGTGCTTCCATAAACATATGATAATTATCCCAAGGATAGGAAAGAGGAAAATCTTCTCCTATACTAATATCGTCATCTGGTAAGCATAACTACACTACCTCAAAAAGCACTCCAAATCACGTCGAATTGCCTGAAGAAGTAACAAACAACCATATCAATGAGCTCCCTCTTTCTGAAGATCAAGGAATGCTAATTAATGGACAAAAAAGAGTTCAAGAAATCGGATTATATTCCATCAAAATAAGAACACTTAAATAGGTTAGATCATATAAGCATTTATGTCTCACTACCCTTGTTTTATCTCTATATCCTGAATCCTTAACGAAACCAAAACACGATAGAACTCTCGCTTATTGATAATCCCTACTACATTCACCACAATATGGGGTTATAAGTGCAATTCTCATTAGTAAAATTCATGAGAATCAAGCCACTTAATAGCTCAACCACAAGTACCAACCATGAAAATCTTCTCTTTCATCTAGTAAGTCCATATTTGTTGTGTTATGGCTTGATTGAGTAATATATCTTGCTATAAAAAATTAAAGACCTATGAACTGTCAATTCCAATTCTCATTAATCAAATTCATGAGAATAGGGCCACTTATATCTCCAAGTACAAGTACAATTACAAACCATGAAAAACTCCTCTTTTGTCCCATAAGTCATATTTGTTTCACGTCATGCGTTGATTGAGTGGTATATCCTTTCTTATTTAAATTAAAGACCTATAAATTAATTTTTCAATGATATAACAATTTGGTGCACAAGTCTCAACTCATATGGCTTATTTTTCATCATTACCATTTTGGCCCTTCTTGCACATTGGGAAAATACAATCATGTTTGGGCTAATTTCTAAAGCTGAGATAATCATGGCTAAAGAATAACGTTCTTTAATAAATAAACGGAAGATTTCTTCTTCCATGTAGAATTCCAATATGTCAAGGCTAATTTCTGCAGCTGAGATAGCTTTGTTCTAAAGAATAACGTATGATACTTTTATGAATACTAAGAAGATTTCTTCTTCCAGATAGAGACTTGAATGGACAAATGTCATTGTCGTTTACAAACCTCCTACTCAGTAGTAACCGAATGTCTTGGTGATTCCACCGTCACATCGAAAGCTTTAGATAAACCTCCTATTCGCTATCACCCAAGTGTTTTGGTGATGCAATTACCACATCAAGAAAGGTTAGTGCATATGCACTTCATAGACTAAACCTACTGACTAGATTTTACATCGAATTATGGGTTGCCCAGCATAATGTGTAAGACTTGAAACTCAAAAAGGAACTTGATCATATGTTTATTTATTTATGTTCTGAATAAGTTTCTTAAAATAATTTTCAAAAACCCAAGAAACATGTGAAATATGCACCTCAACTTTTTGTTTATCTTTGTGATGCTTTGCTTCCATTTTCTCAAGTTCAGTCATGGGATTAGCTGAGTGTTGCATTGGTGTCTTTAAGTTCTCCTTTTGTGGCAGCTTTCTCTTCGGTTTTGGAATGTTTGATGCGAACTCCTTGGCCTTTACAATGTCTATAATATTAATAAGAGTTGTATCAAATAATATTTGAATATAAAACAGGAACAGACCTTTTCTCTACATGATTGACGCTTTTCCTTCGTCTTCTTTATTTCCACTGTCTGCAAGTTCAAACAATAAATTGAGAGGGAGCAATTTTTTATTTATTAACTCAATCTCAGGTACCTGTGAGCTATTGATGTCTCTAGCAATACGTCCAAAAGCTTTCATTTTCTCTAGCTTCACTCGCTGGGTAGAGATCATTATGAAAGCCAAATTAATTCCTCTTCATTGGGGAAAATTGAGAAATAAACTATGACCATTGATGAAAATATGATATTTGGATAGATAACCTGATTCAACAATTCCTCTGTTGTCTCTGGCCCAAGTCTTCCCAGTTCCACATACATTCCAGGATGTTGCTTTTGGTAGTCTTTCAAAGTGTATGTCTTGAAATTCCTCTGTGCATGCAAAACTAAAAGCTGTTAATACAAATATATCATTAAAACCTTATGACATCCCATTTTCATAACGAAAAAGCAACCAATATTCAACAGCAACTAAGACCTTCAGTCACCCAAAGGAAGGACTTGCTTTAGAAATTACAATAACATCATATATAAATTCATATGCACATCACAATATCATACAAGCCCTGCTAGCTTATGATCTCTCAGGAATTTAGTACATTGAAACATTATGATTCGCCTCAATGTGATAGAGATTGCTTGATACCAATTCCTTAAACAACATCTATTGTTATATCTATCTCAAAAATCCTGGTAAGAGAGGGATAAAGAATCTGGAACACCATGATTTGCCTCAACGTGATCAAAATTGATACCGATCACTTTCAAAAAATCAAACTTAGACCTACCAAAATCATTTAACTTCGGCCTAGTGGAGAGGTAGCTCAAACATATGTGACGATGAACGTGAAAATACCTCTTCAAAGGAAGGTGACCATCCCATATATGAAGCTCTTGCAATAAGTACATTGCAACCAAACGCTGAGGCCTCCACTTTTAGGAGTCGAGCTTGATAGAAAACTATAAAGAGCCTTCCGGCTTATTTATGTCATCTCCTTGTGACATGTATGATTTGGGAGATCAGAGTGATACCCAAGAGTCGGTTGTGAAGCTGCCATTATAGAAAAAGCACAAAAACAGCCATCCAGTGAAAAGGGAGGTATAGACAATCACAAAAACCATAAACCAAAGAAGCTCCCCAAATATTCAAAGACACATCAAGAGGAAGCTACAATAACTGAAGACTGATGGTAAACCATGTTTTTAATAACTGATGCACAATGGAAAATCTCATTAATAGCACCCATTTCCTAGATCATACTATGAAATGTAAATGTGAACACACGAGCTTCCACAAAACCTTACCAACACTGAAAAAAACTGTCCTGTCTCTTAAGGCACGGACATAAAATGCCAGTTGAAAGTTGATTGGGCCAGCTATGATATCTGTAAATTCTGACTTAATTTCAATAACCTCCATGGATAGCAGAAAAAGATTCGAAATTTAAATGTGATGGTAATCCAAATCTTACTATATGGGGTGGATATTTAGGGAGGAAGTATATCCCCCTTTAGATGGAACAACATTGAGAAAGCAGAAAAGATGTGCCTATGAGGCGACCTTGGGTCAAGACGACAATATACTCAGTGATGCTCCAAGAAATGGGGGTGAGACTCATCCAACAAAAGGGTCTGAAGTATGTGGCTAAAGTAGAGGACATGGAGGCACAATGCCTACCGATATCAGCGAAATGCATAAGACAAATAAAAGAAAAGTTACCTACATTCTAGTTGAGCAACATACGCACTGGATTCTTGACCAAGATACTTGAAAGGGGGTACAATAAAAACAGGCAACAGAAATATGTCGTGCTGGTAGTCACAACCATTTGGACCATGGCCTTGTCACCCTTGTCACCAACAAATAAGGCCATTATCAACAGGCATCTAGGGTGCTTCCCTCACTTCGAAGATCTCTCCATCTTGGATCAGCCCATATTGAAGCAGAGTAGACTGAAAGCAGATGAGGACATATAGTATACATTCCTATCTGTTGTTTACCTCCTAGAAGTTCCTGATACACCTCTCCTAAGGGGCAATTGCTTTATCTGTTTTAGATGAGAAATTTGGGAGACTTCAATGCCAGGACAGTCTTCGTTCTTTGACATTTCAGCTGAGATGTTTTACAAGAACCAGCACTGTTGGGTTTGAGTTGGAGATCCACAGATTCAGAAGACTTACTGACATGGCAGTCATTTGGAGGTGGGCTCTACACATAAGCTGGCCATTTTGATGGTCTAGACAGACATCCACCAAGTAGTGGATTTACTTACTTACAGTTACACACCAGCTATTTATTGGCACAGTGCACGAGAGAAGACTCCCATCTCCAGCACTATGTGAACAAGATATATCACTACACTGTGAGAGGTGTTCAATTGCCAGATAGTTGGATACCTAGTTTGTTATATACAGATGATATTGTGCTCATAACAGATTCCCCTGAGAACTTCCAGCGCCACTTGGATACTCTACATTCTTTGCACAAGATAGTGAGCTCTTGGTGGACATTGGGAAAACCAAGCTCATGGTGTAATATTGCATCTCAGTTTATTAAACAGTCTATGTATGATATATGTATGGACAGGAAAGGGTAGATTATATAGATTCATATACCCATTTTGGTTCAGTGTTCACAGGATCTATCTTCTCCATGAGAGGGACTACAGTGGTTCTACTTACTACGAGGTATGCAGATTTAGGACTACACGAGGATGTGCTCACAGACTCAGTTCCAAGAGCCATGTACTAGATTGTTGATACTCTTGTTACCTCTACAAATCTTTAAGAAGTATGAAGTGCAGATTGTGAAGCCTAGTCTTGACTCTTGTTGCATACGGAGGCATCTCTGAGTACAAAATGGGAAGGAGCCTATGCATTTGTCATTCCTAGAGTTAGAAACAAAATAACAAAAGGCAAGCAAGTTATACATGACTTAACTGAAAAGCCTAGAAGTGTTATTAATGCACTGCATTTTTAGCTCAGTCGGATGGGTAGAGATCGATGGAGAGACCTCTTGTATTAATATCTCCAGAGTGATTCAAGTTAAAGCATCAATACCCCACAATATTATCAAGGTTGAGATGGTTGCACCACTGCGCAGTGTCTTTTTCTTCACACTGGCTCTGGTCAGGTCGAGTGTCCTTCCTTCATACTACATTGGGGCTTGCACAACATAGATATGCAAAACAGTTAGTGAATGAGGGCAGTACTTCATATTGGTTGGCAACGCATCGTGGTTTGACTTCCAAGGTTCCATGCAGAGAGCAAATTCATCATAAAAGGTCTCACTTAACTAGAGAATAGGCAGACATGGAAAATGTCTTTCTTTCGAGACCGTCTTTTACACATCCGGGGATGGATTGCTACTATGCCCTGGATATCCATCTGGTAATGGATTGAGATTCACACCTTATCACATAAGTTGGAGATCTAAATCTATGGATCTCTAGTAGACACAAGCCCAAATATCTCTGATCACAAAAGTTCATGAATCAGGAGGATGGTCAAGGTTCTGCCCTAAAGAGACAGTGGATGTGTCCTCGCTTTCTCATAGTAAACTCTGTTGGCATATGTAGTGTGCTCCTCAAACTCTGGCTCTGATTGGGAAAATGGACACATTCTTTGCTCAGGAGGCACATCTGGATCTGAATAGATGGCCAGCAGGGTCTATACAAAGGCAGATGTAAGCACTCTTCAAAAGGTCTTGTGAAGCAACCTTAGAGCAAGCACAACCAGCAACTTGTAGAGGGATATTGATTGACAGAGCACTCCATTTGGCTCACTCAAGAAACCCAAGGTACACGATTATCACATAGATGACATAGCCTGCATTTGGAGGATACATGGTATCATTGCTTTTATCGACCATGATCCTCTACGTGGATCACTACAGAGGAGATCCCACACAATATCGTCCTATGAGAGGGTTCATGATCTGATTCGCCACATTCTACCTCTCCCAGATATGCATTTATTTCATTTGTATATTTTATCCTCATTACTTTTATCATGCACTTTGATCACAGCCTAGTTACATTGAAAATGTATCTACCTAGTATAGGCACAATCTATTTTTGCTTTCTTCTCCCAGACTTCTATAAGATTTACATGGATGTAAATTTTGGTCTCATAAGCCATGTTGGCCTTTTGAATATGTTAATATAACATTTCATTTCTCAAAGCAAACCAATCAACCTGCCTGTAGGGGCTTCGAAACGCAAGATTCACATCTCTTCCCTTTGGGTTATCAGCAAGTTCTTCCGCCACATGTCTTGGCTTTGAAGAAGTCCTGTTATGTTTCGTTGTAGTGTCTTTTTGGCGAGCCCTTTGAACTGCATTGCTGGCATTTTTTCTGGTTCCAGTATTATGCATTTTTTCAGAATCTACATGGGGGGGTTCCAGTTCTATTTTGTCTTTAAGCTCATCGCGATTTGGCTGGCTTTGTTGAAAACCACCTAAAAGTTCATCAAGTTCATCTTTTTGAAGATCCATTTCCACCATTGCATTATCATCCTCCCCATAATCCTTGATAATGGTTCCTTCAATTGACATGCGATAGTCCAATAAATCATTGTTTGATCGTCTAAAACAAAATTCATCTTTTGTCCCAGGATTTTCTAGAAAGTTGCATTCATCTTTGCTCAGCGCTGGTATACCATTTGGAAACAAAACATTTGTGTCTGGAACACCATGCCAAAGTTCATTGTCATCTACATCATCAGGCTTGTACCTTCCAAAAATGAAAACAAATGTATCCTTAATAACACATACAAAAGGTAAAATTCATGGGATAACGATATAATTTTATATGTTGTAAATTAAAGTTGTAAAATCATAGGTAATGACATGTTCATGCTTTTTAGGAGTACCTTTTATGAGTGAGAAATCCATAAAGACGCTCAAGAAAAGGACCAGTGCCCTCATTTGGTCCACAATTTATTATATTTTCAATTTCATCTTGAAAGAAAGGGAAGTCTTCTTTCTGTAATCCCATACAAAATTTGTCAGCATAAACGCGAAGACATATGTATTGTGTTAGTACATAAATTGCAATTAAATATAATCTTGGAACAATGGCCTAAGGACTCTCTATCATAGGCTCTCGAGAAGAATTAACCTATAAAACCTCCTCGCATACCAATCATTCTGGGAAAGTCTTCATTCAATCAATATTTATTACATCGGCTTTAGGAATCCTGAAAGATTGGGATGCATTTCCCTAGCTTTCTTTACTCCTAATTGCATTTTTAATACTACACTATTACATGTACACTCGAAAAACTTCTAATCAAACACACTCAAACATGCAACGATAAACAATGTCCATGACGATCAAATATGCAATGCTTCACCCGAGAAAAAATAGCTGTGTCTGCATGCAGTCATAAACATTGTCTGTGATAAGATCATAGGTATCCCAAATCATATGAGTATGAACAAAACTATGAAACATTTTAATCATATGTTATGAGTATGGACAAATATATGAAACATTTTTATCATATCTTAGCAGTACAAACAAATATATGAAATCCTTTTATCATATCTTATGAGTATGAACAAATATATGAAACACTCAAATAATTTCTTACGAGTATGAACAAACATATGAATAGGAGAAATGGTTTCACCGACCAGATTAAAAAGATCTATTAGTTTGCATTCATCCATTTTGCAAACATGATGTACAATTTCTGCATCTAAGTGGTCACACATGCATTTACAAAAAAAAAGATTGGTATTTCCATGATGCATCTGCATGTACCACCATAATATACATGTGTTTGCATGCATTTATAAACCTAACGTACATGTGTTGCATGCATGCATTCAATATTCAAATAATATTTGTAGGCATGTTTTGAGTTTAGAAACTTTCCCAGAATATTTTCTTGAGCTGTTCCCAGTTATCCTTCTTCTTTGCTAGTTTGGTGCCATAGTCAAAAGAATGCATTTGTACATCATGTGGATAGTATCTTGAAAGAATCTCAGCAATCAGGAAACCGTTTGAAAAATCTCTGCAAAGAAGCAACAACTTAATGGTCTGGGCTACCAAAAATTACCCCTTTTTCTCAAAATCTCTTAAAAACACACAAAACACCCCCTCAAGTTTCTCATTGGGTGACAGAGACGTAGAACCACATTAATACTCACTATTGGGAAAATTACCATTGGCAGCTCATCGAGCAGGAAAAGAGAATGTGCAACCAATGTTGCCATGTGACATACGATAAGAGAAGAACATTTCATTCAGCAACACATCACATATGATGACATCAAGCATGGTTTTCATGAATTCCTACAAGGTTGTACTAGTTTTCAAGGAATCTTAATCACGACTAACCAATAATGACAAACTAGGCATTTTCTATGTCCTCATACATATAACTACAGAGCCAAACTCGTCAAAGTTCAATACAAAGAAATTTTGTGACATCTCCATTTCACCTTTTTGTTTTTGTTCTACTATTTTAGAATCTTCTCCTATATGGATGGAGAGGGTGCATGCAACAATTGTTGGTTCCATGGGTAGTGTTAGTATATCATCACCATAATCTCAACTACAATGTGTACCCTCAATGGCAACGTTTCATAAGTAAAGTTCATGAGTCACTAATCAAACCAACATACAATAAGTGAAACTATTTAACATGGACCCATCGGTCATCTTTGATCTCCAGCGATGGAAATAACATCTATCACCCCCACATAGCAAAAGAAATGGAAGAAATTATGGAGAGAGAGCGCCTGGAAAGGTAAAGGGGGTATTTTGAGAATTTGGTAAACAATGAGGCCTACTACAAATGCTAGGGGTGCATTGGGATTTTGATAAACGAGGTTGAAATTTTGGAGAATTCAGAAAAAAACTAGAGTTGTTCCAGGAATTTTGGCAACCATGAAGGCACATCAAGAATTTCGCGAAAATTACATATTTGGGAAGTTTCAGAAATCAATTGGGGAAGGAGTGTATTTTCATGAAGTATGAGGGAAATGTTTGGTCGATTTCTCTTTCCTTTTTTCTTCTTCTGATTCGATGCAGATCAGGAAAAGGAAACGGGTGCGATGAAGGTATGAGAAACCTACCGTTTTATGTTTTTGATGGGGAAGGAGAGGTTGAGAGAGACGAGCCATTGAAGAACATCGCGTCGCAGAGCTTGCAGAGCCACCATGGATCCTCTGTTCTTTCTTCTTTCTTCTGCACATTGTTATTAACCGCAAAAAGACTTAATGAACACAAAATGTACAAATGTGGGCTTCTCTTTTCTGATAATTTGCAAAATTAGGCCCCTTCACACTCTCCTTTGTTATATTAATATACATACAATATATTTAATACACACAAAATCTAGCCTTATAGGGCTCAACTATCACTACCTCTATGTTTTTCCTTAATTCTCCATATGCCTTTCTAGAATATTCCGGTCACTCTCCTAGATAACCTTACCCAATCGAGTTATGCCCGTTACATTGTAATGTAGGAACACGATCCCCATCTCTGCTTTTGGGTCACCATGTGTGTGTGTGTGTGTGTGTGAATTCTCCAAAAACACCCATTGTCTTCCTGTCAATTAGCAACGTGACAAAACTTGCCAAATCTGAGAAACGTTAGATAACCTTACCCAATCGAGCTATGTCCATTACCAAGTAATGTAGGAATAGAATTCCCATCTCGGATTTTGGGTCGCCCTGTGTGTGAATTCTCCAAAAACACCCTTTGTCTTTCTGTCAAATATCAACATGACAAAACTTGCCAAATCTGAAGAAATGTTAGATAACCGTAGTCGATCGAGTTATGTCCATTACCATGTAATATAGGAACACGGTTCCCATCTCTGATTTTGGGACTCCCTGTGTGTGAATTCTCCAAAAACACTCGACGTTGTCTTTGTGTGAAATAACAACATGACAAAACTTGCCAAATCTGAGAAACGTAACTCCGAAGCTGACTAAGCAATCAAACATAGTATGAAACAATGAGTACTATCTTCCACATGAACGATGCAAAAGAAGCACTTTTACGTCTTACCAATCTCAGTGGCTTTAGAGTTAATCCCAAAGGCAATCCTCAATCAATGTTCTCCAAATGAAGACTTTTATTTACAAGTGACAAATTAGAATGCAACTACGTTTCAAGTTCTATTCCCATTCATAATCAGAGTTACATACCTTCCATGCTTGTTCATCCTTAGATGATAGCCATCGAAGAGGCTCATTGGAGCAATGATACAAGAGATTAGTAGTCACTAGTAAAAACAACTACTGGCTACGTAAATATTAATCAACCCACGATTGCTCTTCGGTTTGGAGAGGCAAGGGATCTTGCATCAATGTTGTACTTTGTAGTTCTTGCTATATAAACTCGTAACTAAGCAAGACATGTAAATATTGGTGCACTTCAACAATTTCCAAACTTCATTGAGATCGAACCTCAAACATATCCCACCTCTTTGACCACCAAACAAAACAAGTGATAAAACAATGAGCACAATCTCTCCTTTCCAATCCAACATAATAACCGAGAAGACGCAATAACTCTTTTTGCAAAGCATTACAATGTTCTTTACTAGAGGGCATGCCATGAGACAACCAAGTGTGGAAAACATGAAGAATGAGGGATTTTAAGTGGAATACTTTTATTTGTAATTGCCAGCGCTGCCTTAATCGTTGTCCTCTGTGTCATACCCGCGTTCTCAATGAAGTATTTGACAATAGATATCCATGATGAACACATGTCTTCCAATGATAAAAATCTATGAGCCATCATATGCATAGATGAGTTTAAATTATTGTAGCTTCCCACATCGCTTAAGGGTTGTTAGATGGTTCCATGCAACCAATGTTTTTCCCAACTTATCCCTCTTTATCCGCAACACATATCAAAGAGGTTGCAAAATGGAATGTGAATTCTTCTTTGTTCATGGTAGCAATTATAATTTACAAATAATACAATATTATGGGTTCCATAATACATTATACAATTTTGATGCATGCATGAAATGACCAAGATTGTGACGTCCAACAGAATAACTTATTCCTTAATTTGGCAATTGTAAAAGTTAATATGCGGAAGCTTAGATAAACTAGCTCAGGCGAATAACGACAGTAAAACAGAAATGAAGGTTTAATGGAAGCTTAAGAATACATAGTACATGGGAGAGACAGAGAGAACAGAACAACATAAACTCAATTCAAAATAATAACACTCTGTATCTACAAATGTCCTACAGAACACTTTTTATACAAGCCCTTAAAAGGACTGACAAAAGTACTGACAAGTACTTCAATGCTTAAACGAGCAACTGGCACTAACTCCAAGGACTATGCTTACTCACTAGGCTTGGACCGTAGCGGCCCTCCAACGGCCTACCGGTTCTCACTATTCCCGAGTACGATCTAATTCTCCGATCCGGCTCTAGGTTCCGGATACCGATATATCCGAACACCTATCTGGTTCTCCGTTCTGGATACCGATGTGGCTCAGGCTTATTCAACCGATCCGGATCCAGTTGAGCTTGCTCGCTCAACACTCCCCCTCAAGCTCAACTTGAGGTCAAATCGCTATGTGTGTCCATCGGTCCTCTCCTCCGGCTCCTCATGGCGTCTTCCCGCCTTGCTTGTGCTCCTTGACCCATCCAGTTAAGCTTTCCACGACCCGTCCAGTCCCGCATGCCTCGACCTTCTCGGTCAGCTTGTCTGCTCATAAAGCCCATCTTGGCTCCTTCGTTGTTGCGACTTCGGCGCTTCTCGACCCGTCGGTTCCTCCGTGGTGGTGTCGACTTCCGGTGCCTCCTCGTGGGGAGAGAGACCCGTCGGTTCCTCCGTGGTGGTGTCGACTTCCGGTGCCTCCTCGTGGGGAGAGAGACCAATCCTGCTACCTCCCACATCAACACCTTCAGTCGGGTGTTGTCAGAACTCTCCTCACAAGGGATCAACTTCAAAGAAGAAGTGAAAGCCCTTGCCCTCCTATCGAGCTTGCCGACGAGTTGGGAGGTATTTTGCACGACATACGCCAATAGTCGACCGATCCTAAATCTGGATGAGACGATCGGCCAAGTCCTCACCGAGGACATTTGACGAAAATTGATGGGACTCACCATCGATGAATCGGCAGAAGCCCATCACTCGATCGAGTCGTTAGACCGACAGAGTCGAACCAGAGAACAAGCCGACAGAACCGGTCGGAACACCAACTGATCAAAGACAAGGGGAGACCGACGACGGTTGCAGAAAAGTTGGCCACAATGTTTCCAACTGTTGGTCGATCAAGAGGAAAGAGAGTGGTCGGCAATCTGAAGGAAATCGAGGACGACCCGACTCAGACCACTCTCTAGTCGGCAACCAAATCAATGTTGCTGACACCCAATAAGGAGAAATTCTCTCCTTAGACGATTCAATGATCGGAGAGGTCCTATACAATGCACAAGATGCACACACGTGGTAACGAGATTCAGGTGCCACATTCCACGTGACCCCTAATATTGAATGGTTTTCGAACTATTAAGCCGACGCCAGCGGCACAGTCCGACTAGGCAATGGGGAGGAGTGCAAAATCATGGACTGGAAAGGTTCCCATCCGATTGCCCAATGGCAACATGATCACCCTACACCAAGTCCGACACGTACCCGATCTGAAAAGGAGTCTGGTCTCCATTGGTTGCGGGTACTGAACGACTCTGAGTGAGTCGGTATGGATGATCAGCCGGGGAAATCTCAGAATTGGGAGTGGACACAAGTACAATAACTTGTACCCATTAATGGTGATCACTCCATAAGGGGTCATGAACGTAGTCGAAAAGATTGACCCAAACTTATGGCATGGCCGACGCGGTCATATGTCTCAAGTCGGACTCGATCCACTAATGGTGGTAAGTTATATCCCTAAACTCCAAGCAAAGACGAACTTTTGCAAGCATTGTTGATATGGGAAATAAACCCGAAGTCTGCACTCTCTCCACTACAAGACGGTACGACAACCCCTAGAACTCTTGCACACATATATATGTGGGCCTATGCCAGAGCAATCACTAAGAGGCTCTCGGTACTTCATCACATTTGTAGATGATTGTACATGGAACGTCTGAGCCTACTCGATCAAGTCCAAAGACGAAGTGCTCGAGGTCTTCACTCGGTGGACATCTGAAGTGGAGAATTGGTTAGGATACAAAACGAAGACACTCTGATCCGACAATGGAGAAGAATATACCTCTAGAGCCTTCAAACAGTACATGTCCGACAAAGGGATCCGACATCAAAAGATTGTTCCTTACACACCCATGCAGAATGGAGTGGTAGAACGTATCAACCAAACGATCCAAGAGAGGGTGACGACAATGCTCCAACAAGTTGGACTGAAGCTGGAGTTTGGGCCGAGGCATTGCAGATGGCAGTATACCTGATAAACATGTCATTGTCGAGAGCAATCAGGCTCAAAGTGCCACAAGCACTATGGTCAGGCAAATAACCGACTTATGATAGGCTCTGTATATTCGGATGCGAAGCCTACGCGTTTATCCCTAGGGAGAAAAGGACCAAGTTAGCACCCGATTCGATGAAGTGCATATTTCTCGATTATGGAACCGATGGGGACTTCGGCTACAGGCTATGGGACCCTGAGAACCGGAAACTGATCCAGAGCAGTGACGTAGTCTTCAATGAAGACTCTATCTTCTCTCAGCGAAACCAGAAGAAAATAGTTGGTAAAAAGTATCCTTCGAAGCTGATAGAGATGTCGTAGAAGGACCGTCCCACCAAGCTGAATCGGAGATTCGACAAACAGTCGAACTAGACAAAGCCGACAACATACCTACCGACTCCGAATCGGTAGGAGGTCCACTCGTCGAACTCGAAGACAAAGCCATCAAAGATAAAGCTGATTCGACAAGAGCCAAACAAAGCAAAGTCAACAAGATGCGAGTTGGAAACAGAACCGAGTCGACAAAGTCCATAGGGGAGGACAACGTGACATCACCGAAATCCCAACTTGGGGGCGGGTCATCTAACAAGACTCCTAACACAAATGGTTCAACAAATACCGATCGACCAATAGAGCCGATCAAAGAATCTGAACCACTTATTTCGGCAACCAGGAGATCTGGACGAGCTCGAAGGCCGACAAAGTTCTATCAACTAGGCCTCGACTATGTCAATTATATCGATGCAGGCGAACCAAGCACGTATGAAGGAGTTATGGCCGCACTGGACGCCGAAACCTGGCTACAAACCATGAAATCCGAAATGGACGTGATTCACAAGAATCGGACATGGGAGTTGGTCGAACTACCAACTAGAAGAAAGTTGCTACCTTGCAAATGGGTTTTCCAATACAAATATGTATCTGACTCAGGGAAACCCAAGTACAAAGCTCGACTTGTTGCGAATGGGTTCAAACAAGAACATGGGGTCAATTACAACGAGATATTCTCACTAGTAGTCAAGATGACCACCCTTCGACTCTTACTAGGAGTTGTGGCGACATAAGATCTAGAGCTCGACCAAATGGAAGTAAAGACGACATTCCTACACGGAGATCTGGAAGAAGACATTTACATGTCTCAATCGGCAGGCATTACAACGGCGGGGGAGGAAAGTCACCTCGTATGTCAACTAAAGAAAAGTCTATATGGCTTGAGACAACCGTCCAGGATGTGGTACCAAAAGTTTGACTCCTACATCAGGCAACTTGGATACCGCCGATCAGACTTTGACCCATGTATGTACATTCGACAATTGGCTGACGAGTCTATAGGATTTATCTGATCCTATATGTCGACGACATGTTGATCGTAGGACGCAATCAAGCAGATATCAGAAAGCTGAAACAGAGCCTTCATGACAAGTTTGTGATGAAGGAATTCGTACAAGCCCGTCACATATTGGGCATGAGGATTGAGCGAAATCGGATGACCAAGACTCTCTAACTCTCCCAATCTAACTATATATGAAAGGTGCTTAAGCGCTTCAACATGGAGAATGGGAAGCCATCACCAACACTGCTTCTGACGTCGATCCGACTATCAGACAAAGACTCTCCTTCAATGGACAAGGAGAGTGAGCTTAATGGAAAGATACCCTACGCATTAGCCGTAGGAAGTATCATGTACGCAATGGTGGCGACCCGATCCGACCTAACGAGGACCTAGCCTATGTCGTAGGGGTGGTCAGCCGGTACATGTCCAATCCAGGACGGAAGCAATGGGAGGCCATCAAGCACATCTTCAGGTACCTAAGAGGGATCGAAGATACACAGTTGAATTTCGGTTTGAAAACCTCAACCGAAGTTGAAGACTACACTGACTCTGACTATGCTAGAAATACGGACAATCGGAAGTCAACATCATGCTATATTTTCACCTATGGCGGTAGTGCAATATCATGGAGGTCGAAGCTTCAAGAGTGCACGGCCATGTTGACCACAGAGGCCAAGTACATAGCAGCATCAGAGGCTGTGAGGAAGCAATATGGCTGCACCGACTGTCTGCCGACTTCTCATCTACAAGCCGAATCGACCGATCAATGCCGACCATCTATTATGACTCACAGAGCGCAATTCACCTCATTAACAATCTCGTCTATCACGCAAAGACGAAGCACATTGAGGTACGGTATCATCACGTCCAGGAGCTCATAACTGAGAAGAAACTCGAAGTCTGGAAGATTGACACCGAGGTGAACATCGTCGATTGCTTGACGAAGCCACTCCCAGGTCAACGCTTCGGAGCACTAAAGACAAAGATGGGACTACGACAAGAGACCGATTAGAAGAAAGCCGAACGAGGAGCAGAAGGTAAGAGTCAACTGAATCAATCATGATAATGAACCATGGTAGCCTCTGTCACGGACACACCAAGCGTGGACTAAGAAGAAACACGAACGATGGGGCTAAGAGCATGGAACTTAAGAAGATGGGAATGATAGAAGAGCATGAAGACAGAGATAAAGATCAAGGAGACAAATGGGGCGAAACGAGAATACTATATTGATATGTCAATGACTAGTGTTGAATCCCTTGAAAGGAACCAAGAAGGTTACAAGTATTTATATTGTGAGTTGAAGTACATGCATTAGAATATTCTTGAGAATATTCTAAAACCCTCTAGAACCTTCTAGTTCTAGAACTTTCTAAAAACTCCTAGAACGTGAATAGGTAATCTATGAATACATACCACGATTATGTACTTAGACGTGTTGGTTACAATATAACACTTGACTATAATACGAGAGGTCAAGAGTTCAAATCTTGACATAACTATTGTCATGCTTGTGACATTTCCTCCCCTTTACGGCCGCCTTTTCAAAAGCATGGTGTAGGGGTGAACGGGAAGTGGTGGGTGTGAGAAACCATGTGTTGTCCTCACTGGAAACACCAACACCAACGGGCATGAGAGACCATGTTGGTCCTCGCCGAGAGTTGGAACACGAACACCAATGGGCGTGAGCGACCATGTGTGGTCCTCACCGGGAATTGGAACATGAACAACAACGAGCATGAACGACCATGTGTGGCCCTCATTAGGAACTGGAACGTACGCGACCATGTGCGGTCCTCATCGAAAACACGAACGGGCATGAGTGACCATGCGGCCCTCACCGAGAACTGAACACGAACGGGCGTGAGCGACCATGCAGCCCTCACCGAGAACTGAACACGAACGGGCGTGAGTGACCATGCGGCCCTCACCGAGAACTGGAACACGAACGGAATTGAGCGACCATGTTGCCCTTACCGAGAACTAAACATGAATGGACATGAGCGACCATACAACCCTCGCCGAGAACTGGAACAACAACGGGCGAAGGAGTGCAAGTGAAGCGGTCGACGTGACTTCTTCTATTATGAGAGGGTAAATAGTCGGGGTTTACCCAAGACACGACACAAATGGCAACGCTAGTGAGAAACCCACGCGATCCCCACCAGGAAAGTGAGTGGTTGTGATCCCCACCGAAACTAGAAGGTGAGCGATCGAAATCGGTCCTCACCAACAGAAAGTGGCGCAAGACTTGAACTATAATGAAAACGCAGTGCAAGCGAGCAATGATCTGATCCTCACCAGGAAAGTGAGCGGTTGTGACCCCCACCGGAACTGGGAAGGTGAGCGATCGAAAGCACTCCTCACAAAAACCATGATGCAAAATGATACCAAAAATGATGACAAGTAGTGTTGTTGATGATGATAGTTGGGCGAAGAGGTGCTAAAACTGATGACGGTAACTCTGGAAGCAAGGACGGTGATTATGGTAACTCTAGAAGCAAGGGAGATGACGAAGATGGGTAATGCTTCCAATTGGAAGGGATTCAAACTGTCTCGGACACACCAAGTGTGAACTAGGACGAAGCACGGACGGTGGGGCTACGAGCGTGGAACTCAAGACGTTGGGAATGACACAAGAGAATGAAGACAATGATTTAAAAGATCAAGGAGATAAGATGGGGCAAAACGAGAATACTAGATTGATGTGTCAATGATTGACGTTGAATCCCCTCAAAGGGACCAAGGATGTTACGAGTATTTATACAATTTCCGAGATTGAATATCTCTAGAATATACTCGAGAAATATCTAGAGAATATACTCGTTTAGAATATACCACAAAATAATTCTAGAATATACTAATGACTAGAATATTCTCGAATGTACTATACACTAGACTCTACAATATATACAAGTTCACAATCGAATGTGAACAACTCACAAGAGTTTTCATATGGTTAACACAACACAATGTACTGTGTGTTAAAAGTCAGAGGTTCGAGTCTAGAATGTGACATTATCCCCCCTCTTACGCCACCTTCTCAAATTGGTCATTGATTTAAGGGGATACTATTGATGAAAATCTTAGAGCACCTCCAAAGTATTTTGTAAATCCTAGACAAGGAGTAACCCTTCCAGAAGACGAGGTATTGAACATCAATGGGCATGAGCGACCATGTGCAGTCCTCACGTGGAGCACAAACACCAACAGGCATGGGCAACCATGTGCGGTCCTCTTCGGGAACTGGAACACGAATACCAACGGGCATGAATGACCATGTGTGGTCCTCATGGGGAACAAAAACACCAACGGTGTCGTGAAGATTTCCGGCTATAGTGTGAAACCGGGATGGAATGGGCAAGTTGGTGGTGTGCAAGTGCACATGTATAGTAGGAAAATGGTGTATAGAATAAGGGGGGGTATTTATCCCACATTGTAATGTCCCTCCCTCCTTGGGCTATAAAAGGAAGGGAGGGGTCACTTGTGAAGGGGTTGCCTATTTTGAGTGAGAGAGGTATACCACTTAGGTCGAGGGGTTCTATTCGGTTTTAGGGTTTCTTCTTGGGTTTCTTTTAGGGTTTCTATGCTTATTTCCTTACTTATCGGGTTAGGGTTTTCTTGTAGTCGTTTTGGGTGCAGCCTATGCGGCCTTGGTTGTAATCTTTTGTGAACTCTTAATATAGCATGTTGATGTTTCTTGTCTTGTGGGTGTATCTTGCCTCCATCTATTCTATTCTATGTGTAAGGAATCGAGAGATGGATTCTTGTGAAGCGGAATAGGTGTGAACTGTGTGTGTGTGTGTGTGTGTGTGATAGAGAGAGAGAGACACACACACACACAGAGTATATGCAAGGTTAAGTATATTAACAAAGGAGAAAGACACAACACAATACAAGGTGGAAGGAGGGTGCTTTATATAGTCACCCTCTCTCTTCATTAACTACAAGACTCATGGAGCATGGGGAATGTGAAAGCTCATAAGTTATGTGTCATAGAATATGATTCTATGACTCATACTAAATGCTAGAATACAAAGTGGTGACATAATGGTGACTCTTGACCGTTGGAGTGTCTATTCACTCTCAAGGTGAGTTCACACACTAGACCAAGTTGAGCTTGATTCTCAACACGCCCCCTCAAGCTCAAGTCGGGTCGGTTTTAGACGGTATCCAAAATCCACTTCGACTCGCGTTCCGGAGTCCGCGTCGACTCGCGTTTATGCGGAGTTGCGGAATCTGTGCTCCAACTTGTGTTGTGCGTAGTTGCGAAGTCTGTGCTTCAGCTTGTGTCTTTCTTCGCGGCTTTGCATGGTAGCTCGGTGTTGGGAGACAGGTCCCTCCGGATGGGAAGGGATAAGAACAGTGCTGATGAACAAACTCGGCCGAGGCCGAAACCGGATGAGGAGTACTCGGCTACGGAGAGCCAGATGATATAGACCCGGTGTGAACCGGATGAGGAGTACCCGGCTACGGAGAGCCGGATGGTGCAGGCCCGGTGAGAACCGGATAAGGAGTACCCGGCTACGGAGAGCCGGATGGTGCAGACCCGATGAGAACCGGAGGAAGAGACATATTCGTAAATATGTTTCTGAGAGCCCATCGAGGCTATATTTGTAAATAGCCAAAAAGTCATATTAGTATAAATATGACTTAGGGCAAACTTTTTTAGTGGTTGTCATTTTCTGTTTTGCACGAGATTAGTGTGCGTAACTGTACAGAGAGAGAGAGAGAGAGAGAAAGAGGTCGTTGCCTCTGTTGTAACCGCCGCCTGTGGCGAAGATTTGGGAGCACGAGGTCGGTGCCTCAGTGAACTCACTGTTGTATATTCCTACATAGTGATAGTTTGCAGTCTGTGGGCAGCCATGGTTTTTTCCCCTAGTTTGGGGTTTTCCACGTAAACCTCCTGTGTATTCTTTTCTTCTTCTTGTCGTGTTTTTTATTTCCCGTTTTCTATGTATCATTCTAAGCTCGGTTGTGGCCGAGCGTTGTGCATAAGGAGCGTTGAGTTCCCGTCACTCGACTCTTCGCGGCTTTGCGTAGTGTGTGTGGTTTGCGGAATCCACGCGTTATTGCGTAATGTCTTCAGTGCTCCCCCTCAAGCTTGGTAGGTCAGGGATCGTCAATCCAAGATCAATCATGAATTGCCATAGCTTGTCGACTCCTAAGGCTTTAGTGAAGATGTCGGCCGTTTGAAGATTGGTGCTAATGTGTTGTAGGTCGACATCGCCAGCTAGAACACGCTCTCGGATGACGTGATAGTGCACTTCGATGTGCTTTGTCCATGCGTGGAACACCGGGTTCCGAGCCAGATAGATAATGCTCATGTTGTCGCAGTAAAGGGAAGTCGGATCCTTGATGGGTACGCCCAAATCCTTGAGTATCCTTTTGAGCCATACGGCTTCACATGCAGCCACTGCCGCGCCCCTGTATTCCGCCTTTGTGCTCGAAAGAGCGACGATTGGTTGCTTTTTGCTGCTCTAGGATATTGCTCCACTGCTGAGGGAGAAAACAAATCCTAAGGTTGATCTTCTATCAACTTTGTAGCCGGCCCAATCAGCGTCTGTCTACCCTCGAGGCGTATTGGCATCGCGGTCTTCTAGAGGATGTCGCAATCCATTGTGCCGCTCACATATCGTAGAACTCGCTTAGCACAATCCAATTGAGTATCACGCGGTGTTTGCATGAATTGACTAAGGAGACTGACCGGATAACTGAGATCGGGTCGAGTGATCGTGAGGTAGATGAGACTCCCGATGAGTTGCCGATATTGAGTCGGCTCACACGCTTTGGTGCCGGAGTTCACATCCAGTTTGAGATTGCGATCGAGCGGGGTTGCGACGGATTTGCACTCAGCCATACCAAACTTGTATAACAAGTTGAGGATGTAGTGCCGTTGAGACATCATGATTCCGGCCGGAGCCCGAATTACCTCGATGCCGAGGAAGTAGTGGAGCTCCTTCATGTCCGTCATCTCGAACTTGTCGGAAAAGAGGGATTTGACCTTATTGATTTCGACGAGATGCTCACCTCCAATGACTAGGTCATCCACATATAAGATGATGACGATCGGACTTGCGGAATCGCTTCATATGTAGAGGGAGTTGTCCGATTTTGACATACGGAAGCCGATTTGATGAAGATATTGTGTTATCTTCGAATGCCAAGCACACGGTGCTTGCTTGAGGCCGTAGAGGGGCTTCTTGAGTCAGCATACAGCTTTCGGAAGGGTGCTTGAGTTGAAGCCGAGTGGTTGTATCATGTACACCTCTTCTAATTCGCCTTGTAGAAAGGCGTTCTTGACGTCCATTTGATGGAGGTGCCACCCTTTCGCCGCAGCAAGCGCAATTACGGTCCACATCGTCGTCATCTTTGCCACCGGGGCAAAGGTCTCTTCGTAGTCGACGCCATGCGTCTGAGCGTATCCTTTCGCTACGAGTCGAGCTTTGTAGCGGTTTACGGAGCCATCGGCGTTATACTTCACCTTGTAGATCCATCTACATCCGATCGCCTTTTTGTGTGGTGAGGTGGGAACGAGATCCCACGTCTCGTTCTTCCGTAGTGCCTGCATCTCCTCGTTCATTGCTTCGATCCATCGTGGGTCCTTCGCGGCTTCCGAAAAGGTTTCCGGCTCCCGTACTGTCGCGACCTTCAGCATAAAGGCGTAATGGTACGCCATATAATCGTTGTAGCCGAATCGGCTTACAGGGTTCTTTTCACGGGTGGATCGGCGGAGCTTTTCATTTGCAGAGATGAGGGCTTTCTTAGCTCCGATTGGTACCTCAAAACCGCCGAACTCACTGTCGAGTGAGTGAGTCTACTCATCGTCGTTGAAGCGATTGTCTTCATATTCCGACATTTTTGCCTTGCCTTTGTCCATCTTCGAGTTAGGCCGTGATGTGCTTTGATCGCTCAAAGGCTCTTGTGGTCCGCTCAATCGGGTCATGATCGGACTTCCTTCGAATATGTGCGTAAGGCAATCTTCATCCTCGATCTCTTGTTCGGCGAATTCCGGGTCGACCGGAGTCGGAGTCGGAGTTGTCTCTGGTGCATACTAGGATGCGGACTTGTCAAAAACGACGTCTCGACTTACTCGAGATTTTCAAGTTGAAGGGTTGTAGCACTTGTACCCCTTTTGCTCCAATGAGTATCCTACGAGGATACATTTCTCCGACTTTGGGTCAAACTTTTGACACTTCTCGTCGGGGATGTGCATGTACGTTATTGCGCCGAATATGCGGGTGTGCGATAAGTCCGGCTTCTTTCCGAAGTATTTTTCGTGCGGAGTGACCTCATGCACACCAGATGTTGTGCACCGGTTCATTAGGTAGACGGCCGTATTTGCAGCTTCGGCCCAATATGACTTGGGCATATGCTTCTCGTTCATCATAGCCCGTGCTACTTCGAGGATGTGTCGATTTTTACGCTCGGCTACCCCGTTTTGTTGCGGAGTGTGTCGGCAAGTGAATTCTCGCCGAATTCCTTCCTTTTGGAGATACCCCGTGAAATCGTCCGAGAAGTACTACTTGCCGCCATCCGATCGAAGGCAACGTACATGTCGGCCCATGGCTTTCTCGACTTCATTCTTGAATGTTTGGAAGTGTCCGAACACTTCGCTCTTTTGCCGCATCGGGTAGATCCAAGTGTGCCTAGAGAAGTCGTCGATGAAGAGCACGTAATATCGGCATCCGCCGAATGTAGCCGTTTGCGCCGGTCCCCATACGTCGAAATGAACTACGTCGAGTAGACCTTTGCTCACGTTCCGCTCTTTCGGGAATGGGTGTTGGTGTTGCTTGCCGAATTGGCACGCTTCACATACACCTTCAATCTCCTTTTCTTTGAATGCCGGGAGTCCGATGACGACTCCTTTCGATTTCATTGCTTTGAGTTTGTTGAGATTGATGTGGCCGATTTGCTTGTGCCACAACTCTATGTCGGAGTCGGCTTTCATGCTCTTTGTGAACATGGCTGATTTCATCTCGTGTGGGTCGAGAATGAACATTCGGCCCTCTCTTCGTCCGCGTGCGATGAGTTGGCCCTCTTTTTCGATGAAGCAACTGCCTTGATTAAATCGAACTTGCATCACTTGCTCTACAATTTGGCCGACGGAGACCAAATTCTTCGTAATGGTTGGTACATGCAAGACATTTTTAATGTAATTTTTCTTACCTTCTTTTCCAAATGGAACATTGCCGATGTGCCGAATCGGGTGCATAGTGTCATCTCCGGTTTCGACATTACCGGGTCGCTCCGGCTCTCGAAGTTCGAGAAACCATTCTTTATGAGATGTCATATGGTTTGAGGCTCCAGAGTCAACAAACCATACGTCCTCCGGATTGGGGGCACTAGTTGAGGTAGAGGCCGACATAGAGTTTGTTCTATGTTTCATCATGAACATTCCGCCACGATTGGAGTTGTATGCGTACATTCCGCTATACTCTTCGTAGTCGGAATTGTGCGTGTAATTCGTGAGTTGTCGGCTTGTGGAAACCGATTCACGCATCTTCTTTCGGCACTCTTCTTCGTGGTGGCCGAGCTTTCCGCAATATCCGCATTCGATTGCGTTTTGATGGCTCAGGCCGGAGTGGAAGCTCCCCCTTCTTGCGAAGGTTCCTCATTGGCTTCCATTTTGCGGCCGAAATTGGGAGTTGTTATCGTAGGTCGGACCTCGTCCGCCTTGTCCTTGGCCGAATCGGCCTCTCGACCGTCCGCGTCCTCTTCCTCCGTTCGAGTGCGTGTAGAGCATGTGGCCTTCCAACTCATTGCTCCTTGTACGCACGTGGTTTTCTTCGACCAATAGCATTGATTGGAGCTCGAAGAAGGAGGGAGATTTCTCTCGTGCTAGAACGGTTGTTCGCATCGCGCCGAACCATGGTGCGAGGCCGTTGAGGCATATTTGAACCATCTCATCATCATCATCGATATTTACGCTTATTGAGCCAAGCGAATCGCAAAGCTCCTTGATCTTCGAGGTGTATGTCGTGATGGACATGTCCCTTTGTTGAATGTTGTTCAACTCTTGGCGGAGTTGAAGCTTCCTCGTGGTCGTGTTTGCCGCGAAAATCTTTCGTAGATTTTCCCATGCCTCCTTTGACGTCTTGGCTTCGCGAATGTAGCCGAGCATGTGATCGTGAACACATGTCGCCAAGCAATACTTCACACGGCTTGCGGCTTGCTCCCATGTCGCGTATCCGGGAGCCGCTTCGGCGGGTCGGTCTTCATGCGCTCCTTTGATGTAGCTCCAATAGCCTTGTCCGACAAGGTATTGGTGCATCTTGTACTCCCAAGATGCGACGTTGTTTCGATCCAACTTCTTGGTAGGGAGAGCGCTCCCCATTTGAGTATTCATTATGTCAATTCTTCTTCTTCTTCTTCTCTCTTCGAATGCGAGCTATGTAGTGAAGCTACGATAGCGATGAGCCGGTTCTTGGTTGTCGGCGTGGAGCACAACACATGATCATTGATGAGGCGAATGGGCTAGATCGAGCTACCAAATCGCTCTAATACCATGTAAAGAATCAAGAGATGGATTCTTGTGAAGCGGAATAGGTGTGAATTGTGTGTGTGTGTGGGTGTGTGTGTGTATGAGATAGAGAGAGAGAGAGAGAGAGAGAGAGAGAGAGAGAAACACACACACACACACACACACAGAGTATACACAAGGTTAAGTATATTAACAAAGGAGAAAGACATGACACAATACAAGGTGGGAGGAGGGTGCTTTATATAGTCACCCTCTCTCTTCATTAACTACAAGACTCATGGAGCATGGGGAATGTGAAAGCTCATAAGTTATGTGTCATAGAATATGATTTTATGACTCATACTAAATGCTAGAATACAAAGAGGTGACATAATGGTGACTCTTGACCATTGGAGTGTCTATTCACTCTCAAGGTGAGTTCACACACTAGACCAAGTTGAGCTTGATTCTCAACACTATGTTAATGTGCTACTTTTCCTCTTCTCCTCTTGAGCTAAGCTTCCATTTTGTGTTTTATTCATTCTCCTCTACTCCCTAGTCCAAGACCCCCGTGGTCTCGCCTCGAATCCTACACGTACTCGCGGAAAACCGTGACAATGGGCATGAGCGACCATGTGCGGTCCTCTTCGGGAACTGGAACATGAATACCAACGGGCGTGAATGACCATGTGTGGTCCTTGTCAAGAGTTGGAACATGAGCACCAACGGGCGTGAGCGACCATGTATGGTCCTCACCGAGAACTGGAACATGAATAGCAGCAGGCATGAACGACCATGTCAGTCATTGTCAGGATTTGGAACATGAACAATAGCTGGAGTGAGCGACCATGTGCGGTCCTCATCAGAGACTGGAACACGAACGGGAGTGAGCAACCATGTGTGGCGCTCATCGGGAATTGGAACATGAGTGACCATGTGCGATCCTCATAAAAAACACGAATGGGCATGAGCGATCATGCGGCCCTCACAGAGAACTGGAACACGAATGGAAGTGAGCGACCATGCGGCCCTCACCGAGAACTGAACATGGAACGTGAGCGACCATGTGTGGTCCTCATCGAAAATACGAATGGGCATGACTGACCATGCGGCCCTCACCGAGAACTAGAACACGAACGAACGTGAGGGACCATGCGGCCCTCATCGAGAACGGAACACGAATGGGCGTGAACGACCATGCGTCCCTCACCGAGAACTAGAACACGAACGGACGTGAGCAACCATGCGGCCCTCACCGAAAACTGAACATGAATGGACATGAGCGACCATGCAGCCCTCACCGAGAACTGGAACAATTGGTGTTGAATCCCCTCAAAGGGACCAAGGATGTTACAAGTATTTATACAATTTCCGAGATTGAATATCTCTAGAATATACTTGAGAAATATCTCGAGAATATACCCGTTTAGAATATACCTGTTATGTACACATAACGTTGGTGAGGGTAGGTCACTAATATTTACATTAGTGAAGGGTATGTTCACTATTATTAAAAAAGGGACTAATGATTGGATAGAATGAATGATATGTGCATGCACTATCATGATTTAGACAACCAATGAATAGAGAGCCTTTTAGAAAGGCACATCTATTCAAGGGGCCTAGGAAAAGGTATAAATATGAGGCTTAGCTACCCTCATAGGAATCACGTCGGAAGGCTGCTGTCGTAGACACCGGTGGTGCGGGCTAGGCTTTCGTCTCGACGATCGTGTTTATCTCTTCCAAGGTATTAGTCATCCTAATATCCGGCGGTATGGGACGTCGGTGGTAGGTTGGCTATGTCTAGATCATAGCTCGGGGGTGGTCGGGTGGAACGGGTTCTTCTATCCAATCTATTTTCTTCCTTTTTACTTGATTTGGTCTATTGATTAGTAATAGACTCTTAACAGTGGTATCAGAGCTTTTACTAACAATTTTTTTGTTGTTTTGATGTTTTTTGCGTGTGAGCGAGGGGGATCTAACAAGGCTCGTCATGCTCTTCTCAGGATCAAAACAACACTCTAAACCCGGTATTCTTCTTTTTTGATCTCTTCTCTTTTTCTATTATGCGTTCTTTATGGTCGAATCAAATTGGTATTACGTTTTATTCTCTTTCTTTCTACCTCCTACTATGCTACGATTTTACTTATTATTATGCATCGGGTCGAGCGTGTTTGCACTAATCGCACACGCTCAACTCATGGCCTTTTGCATATTGCGATATATATCCCACTCTCTCCTCTCTTGAACTCTTACGATAATAATTATTCTTGTGCATTGGGTCGAGCGTGTTTGCTCTAATCGCACACGCTTATCTCATGGCCGTTTTGCATATGATGTTGAGTATACCACTCTTCCCCTCTATTGAGCCATCACTTGGCCGATTCTAAGGGATGATGTGGCCTTGACGAGGTGTATGTTGCCTACCTATGCCACTCTACTCTCTATTAAGCCATCAATTGGCCGATTCTATGGGATGTTGTGGCCTTGACAAGGTATATGTAGCTTACATATGCCACTTTCCTTTTTAATTAGCCATCAATTGGCCGATTCTAAGGGATGATGTGGCCTTGACGAGGTATATGTCACTTACCTATGCCACTTTCCTCTTTAATTAGCCATTACTTGGCCGATTCTAGGGATATGTGGTGGTCTTGAGGAGGTGCATGTCAACTACCCTAGGGTTTCGTATCTTAGGGCATGTTTGATTCCATACACCTAATTGTTGATTATTCTAATTAAATTTTAATTTCATAAGTATTGTTTCACTTATATGATTTTCTAGTAATTATTATTTACCCGCCCACAATTAACTCTCCTTTTTCCACTTCCTTTTCATGTATAAAGTATTTACATCGTTTATTTTTAATGTAACCTTTACGTGTAGACTATTTTTTCGTATGGAGTGGCTTGTTGAACGATTTTTTTTCAACGGGTCATCTAGGTTTAACTCTTATCATCAAGCCTTAGAAAACGAGTAAAACCATATGAGTTCCCTTATTGATGTTTTACTCATGGATTTGAGTATTACATCTTTGCGCACAACACCGTCATCACTTGTATCAATTTGTGGCTTATGTCACAATTGTGCAAGTTATAACAATCATATTGGGATGTATATGTGCATACCTTGCACTTCCCATTTATTTGTGACATTTTTTTTTTCGTAGGTAACACATGGGTTCTTTTTTTTTTTTTACCCTTGTTTTCGACACTACTTAACTCTTATGAGTAGTGCCTTATTTTATCATTTTATCATCACGTTTGCTTATTGCTCGCAAGACTAGAATATTACTTGTGAGTGCACTTGTTTTTTCACGTAATACACTTTCTCGACCATATAATACATGATGGGTTGGCATTAATATAAGGCTATCTAGGAAATTTCATTGATGTAAGAACCATGGTTGAGCCTCGGGGAGCCACCATGCTTACTCAAGATAGAGATCCGAGAAATACATCTTAGCTATGTTTTCCCCCATGGTTTTTAAAACACCATAGTGTTACCATAGTTATCGGATCTCGAATCACATCTCATATGTCTAGAGGGGTAAAGACATGAGATACTTTCTTGGATAAAGTTCTTTCAATCAAAATTTCAAGCATTCATTTTGCTTGTGTATTTTCTGAACCTCCTTATTTTATTGCATACCCACAGCGTGCATCATGGAACAAGTTTTGAACGCAGTTGGAACGATCTCTCCAAATGAGACCTCTCAACCCCAATCCGCATCTCGCACACAAGCTGAGATCACTATTGAGCAATTGCTCACTACTACCTTGAATCAATTGGCCGAAATGAGACAGGCCAATATGGCATTGGAAAAGAAATTCCAAGAATTAACTATTGAGTCCAAGAAAGAAGGTGAACCTTCCTTCGTAGTCACGCCTTTCAAGGGAGATAAGAAAGAAAGAACCGAGGAGGCTATTAGCACTTGGCTTGGTCGTTGGGAGTCTCACTTTGAGCTTCATCCCAAGCCCGATGCAGTAAAAATTGGTTATGTCGGTCGTGAGTTAGGTGGCCGAGCTGCTGCTTGGTGGCGTGGCCTAAGGACCGCAAAAAACTTACCCACAACTTGGGAAGGTTTCGTTGATGTTTTTAAGAAACAATTCTTGCAGCCACCTTCTCAAACCGAACAAGCGCAACACTTGCTCACATTGTCTAGTAAGCCATTTACCTCTCTCGAGGATTATGTGCATCACGCTCGGACCCAGATCCAAAAATCGGGACTTACGGGTGAGAAATGGTTTGTCGCTTGTTTTTTGAATGGTATTCCCAATGGGGATTATCATTGGATTGTCCATGACAAGGACCCCACAACTTTCGAGGAAGCCGTCAACATTGTGCTGCGATACCATAGGACTTCCAAGAAAGACCACAATAAACCTGAGTTCGCCAAAACTCCGAATGTCAAGTTCATTGGGAAACGTAAGCAATCCAGTGACACTCTTGACCGCGACTCAAAGAAACCGAACCTCTTCTGTGCATATTGCAAGAAGCGGGGCCACACAAAGGATACCTGTCGTCGTCTTGAGAGGAAGTCAATGAACACCCCTCCTCAAGACAAATCTACGAGTAACACAGGTGAGTCTTTTGATATTGTTGAAGTTCATACCAATCACTTAAGTTTATGTGAATGCACTTTTCCTTCACATTTACTTGGACCTAATGATTTACTCTGAGCAGTCGGATATATCAATGGAACACAAGCACATTTCTTGTTTGATTCCGGTAGTTCTCACAATTTTCTTAATGATCACTTTGTGCAGCAAATGGAGCTCCACATAAACGCAAGTGATCATATCTATCAAGTTCACATGGCAAATGGAAACGTTCAATACATCAGTGGCATTGTTTGTCAACTGCCAATTCAAATAGATACTTATTTGGAGAAGCTTGACTTTCATGTTATGAAATTACAATCCGCAGATGTCATTTTAGGATATCCTTGGTTTTTTAATAAAAACCCTTCTTTGTCCATTGATTGGGTTAATCACTCAATCACATTTGAACTTAATAATTGTAAACATTTTATTCAATGTTCCAAACTTCCTTCTCATTCACTTGTGTCTTCTAAATCTTTAAGTGAGTATTCTAGTTCATTAATTTTTTCGTGTGTAATTGATCCTGCGGTTCAATTTTATTATTTTAATATTGACGCAACACAATTACCACATTTTGAGCAACGATTACTCGACTCTATTTTAGAGGATTTTCAAGATGTGTTTCCTACTGAATTACCGCTTACTTTACCACCTAAACGTAATGTGGACCATCAAATTGAACTCATCCCTGGGGCTGCTCCTGTGAGCATTCCACCTTACCGACTTAGTCGATTAGAAGAGGATGAGATCGCTAAACAACTTAAGGAATACTTGAGTATGGGCCACATTAGGTATAGTAAATCACCTTGGGGTGCGCCAGTTCTATTAGTCAAGAAGAAGGAAGGTTCGTGGCGAATGTGTATCAATTATCGCCGTTTGAATAAAATGACAATTAAGAATGCATATCCATTACCTCGTGCCGATGATTTGATTGATCGTTTACACGGGGCTCGATATTTTACGAAAATTGACTTACGAACTGGTTATCATCAGATTCGCATCGCCGAGGATGATATTCCTAAAACCGCTTTTCGTACGCGTTATGGCCATTATGAGTTTTTAGTCATGCCGTTTGGGTTGACTAATGCACCAGCCACATTCCAACAAGCGATGAATGATGTTTTCCTAGATCAACTCGGTGATTTTGTTGTCGTCTTCTTGGATGATATTTTGATATATAGCCGTACCTTGCAAGATCATGTTCAACATGTTCGATTTGTTTTGCGAAAGTTGCGTGACAACTCTTTCTATGCAAAACATTCAAAATGTGACTTCTTCCAAAAATCTATTGTGTACCTAGGTCATTTAATTACAGAAAATGGCGTTGAAATTGAACCTTCTCGTATTGAAAAGGTTAAACTTTGGCCCATTCCTCGTAATATTCGTGAACTTAGATCATTCTTAGGGTTTGTTGGATTTTTACGAAAATCAATTCGTAACTATTCCAAATTGACTACGCCATTAACTGACCTTTTAAAAGGTCATCCACGTAAGTCTGTCAAACCAATTTCATGGAATGAACAACTTGACAAATCATTTGAGACACTCAAGGAGCATGTGTCAGGCTCCCACTCTTCTATTACCAGACCCTTCTAAGCCTTTCTCAATTGAAACCGATGCTAGTGATTATGCTATTGGTGTCGTTCTTTATCAAGGTGGTCACCCTATTGCTTTTGAAAGTAAGAAGCTTGATGTTGCTCAATCTCGGTATTCGGTTCAAGAGAAAGAGTTGTTTGCGGTGATACACGCACTTAAAACATGGAGGCACTATCTCTATGGAAATAAATTTGTGGTTACAACAGACCATCAATCATTAAAGTATTTTTGTGACCAGCCCGATCTTGTTGGTCGTAAAGGCCGTTGGGCTGACCTTATGCAAGATTTTGATTTTTCCATACGATATCGCAAGGGTTCTATGAACACCGTTGCTGATGCTCTTAGTCGCATTAAAGAAGTTAACATGCTTAGCTTCACGGAAATAAAATCTGATCTTTTAGATCACCTTCGAGGGAAATACCTTGATGACAGTTATTTCTCAAAATACTGGACGAAAGCCGAATCTGGTTTAGATGCCGATACTAGCACCCTATCCTCGAAGGCGACCTTTCACATTACAAACGGTTTGCTCTACCGTAGTGGAAAGGTCTGTGTTCCAGATTTACCAAATGTTAAACAGAAAATTTTTCATGAATGTCATGATGCACCATCTGCTGGTCATCCTGGAATACAACGCACACTCGTTCTCATCTCGTGTACTTTTTTCTGGCCTAAGATGCGCTCTGACGTGCATAAATACGTAACTCAATGCTTACAATGTCAGATTAATAAGTCGGAACGACTTAAAGCTGCTGGTCTTTTACATCCCTTAGATATTCCCAACAATAAATGGGAAAGTATCTCGATGGATTTTATTGTTAGTTTACCTCGTACACAGAGGGGTCATGATGCCATATGGGTTGTCGTTGACAGGCTAACAAAATTAGCTAGATTTATTCCTACAAAAACCACGGTAACCGCTCAACAGTTGGCTTATCAATTTGTTGATGAGTTATTTCGTTTTTATGGATTACCGATGGATATTGTTAGTGATCGAGATTCCAAGTTTACTAGTGACTTTTGGACTCAGGTCTTTAAGAAACTAGAAACTACGTTGAGCATGAGTTCCGCAGATCATCCTCAGTCTGATGGACAAACTGAACGAGTTAATCAAATTATTGAGGACATGCTTCGAGCTTATGTAGCAAAAACCCCTTCTAAGTGGGAGCAATACCTTCCTATCTTAGAATTTGCCTATAATAGCTCTAAACATACATCCACTGGATATAGTCCTTTTATGTTGATGTATGGTTTTCAGCCACGTGCCCCAGTTGATGTCACGATTCATCGTGATACATTAGACAGTACACGCAATTTTTTGCAAGACATGAACCAAATGTTGCATATTGCCAAAGAAAATGTCAAGACAGCTCAAGATCGTGCTCGATTTTATGCTGATCAGGATAGACGTCCTCGTGCATTTACTATTGGTCAAAAAGTTTTTTTGCGTGTCCCGACTGATTCTACGTCATTATCTATGGGCAAGTGCGCTAAGTTAGCCCCACGATATTGTGGCCCATTTGAAATCCTTAAGCGAGTTGGGTCATCTGCTTATCACCTTGCCTTACCTCGTAACGTTGGTATTCATCCTGTTTTTCACGTCAGTCGTCTAAAACCATTTTTAGGCTCTGGTGATAACACCATCACAATCCAAGATCTTGTAACATTAGAGGATTTTTCTTACAAACCTCATGTTCCTGAACGAATTCTTGATTCTTGTACGGGTTCTTCTATCCAATCTATTTTCTTCCTTTTTACTTGATTTGGTCTATTGATTAGTAATAGACTCTTAACAATACCACATAATAATTCTAGAATATACTAACGACTAGAATATTCTTGAATGTATTATACACTAGACTCTACAATATATACAAGTTCACAATCCAATGTGAACAACTTACAAGAGTTTCCATATGGTTAACACAACACAATGTAATGTGTGTTAAATGTCAGAGGTTTGAGTCTAGAATGTGACAGGCTTGACACGGACCTCACCTTTGCCGACTCGGCTTTATGTCGGCCGACTTGTAACATAAATTTAGATTAGTGTCGTAATCTAGGTTCACGGGGGAGACAACCCCAAACACATGTACATGTAGGAAAGAGTTGTCCTTTTACGGGGGAGTTTGTTGGCATAAAAGGCCGACTCCTTCCACTTTGTATCCTAGTGTGAACTCTTCCATATAGTTAGTTAGGGCTTTGTATATAAATGATAACCTAACATTGTAAAGAAGATTCTTGATCGTTCTTGTACAATGTCTCAAAGAGAGAGAGAGAGAGAGAGAGAGAGAGAGAGAGAGAGAGAGAACGTAATAACAAAAGCTTCCATTAACGTTGAAACCGTATATATTTTCTGTTCATTCTCTTGCCTTCCTTTTGTGTTGTTTGCTAAGCACATACAACTAATCCTCACACATACGTTTTCGCACACATACATATGTACGTTTTATACAACCAATCGATTACCACTACAACAAATTTAATGATTGAAATTAATACATAGTGACATAAACATGATTAGAATAGGAGAAGAAAGAATATAAAAAGAAAGAAAGAAAGGAATACTAAAGTTCTTTATGTTGTTGCGTTTCGGGATCAAGCTCGACTGCACATCGATCGATCACCATCCAACCAAAAAAAAACAATCAACAAAAGAAACATTAGGAATCAAGGCTCTGATACCAACTGTTAGAGCTAGATCCTAATGTAAGCATGAGATAAGGATATAATAGATAGATAGAAAAGAAAGGAGAGAGAGAGAGAGAGAGAGAAGGGTGTTGATCCACCCAACCACCCCTGAGCGAAGGGATCACGATAGACTCGAGCCTCGATCGGCATCCCATACCACCGTTTTGGCATTGAGTCATACCTCTACTAGCGCACTCACTACAAGAGTTGAATCACCATGAGCACAGAGTCTTGGCGTAGTCGATAATGTGTCAAATACGGGTAGCTAGGCCTCATATTTATAACTATACCTAAGGCCCCCAGGCAAGCTCACACTTGGCCTTAATGAGTTCTCTCAATCTCGAGGATTAAAAGTAATTGTTGAGAATCAAGCTCAACCTAGTCTAGTGTGTGAACACACCCTTGAGAGTGTGCACTCAAAGGTCAAAAGTCACCACTCTTATCTACACATTAACTATGTGTCATAGAATCATATTCAATGACACATAACTAATGAGTTTTCACATTCCCCATGACCCATGAGCTTCGGTAGTTAATGAAGAGCAAGAGAGTGACTATATAAAGCACTCTCCTCCTACTTTGTAATTAGGTTGATTAATCTCCTTTGTAATATACATCTTCTTGAGTATTCTATTGTCTCTCCAATCTATTTTTTTGTTTCTCTCCCCTATCTCTCTCTCTCACACACACACATATAACGCACATCTCTAACCTATTCCGCTGCACAAGAATCATACTTGATTCTTTAAAGTAATCATTCCCTTTTATACACTCTCGTTTAACCCTCACACTTTATCCAGGTGTATAGAATACTACGGTCCAATCTTACCACGAGATATTATATGGTCATGCCCATAATAGTTGCATTATCTATGGTTACTTGAACATTCATACATTAATGTAATATATTCATAGTTGCAATGAAACTGTGTTATGTTGGGTGTATCAACTTTAGCAAACACCTATGTAATCTATTATGAATATCTTATGGACTCCCCCCCATCAAAGAAGTAGGCCGTCAATGGTGAAATGACTCTCGTGATGCCATCTTCAAAAGTAATTTATAATACTAACATTCTAAATTTGAGGCATACAACCAAAATCCCAATAACGTGAAAACATCAAAGTTAGAGGTCCCATAAACTGTTGGAGTATCATTTAAAAAATTCATTTGTCAAGTCATCCCAACCAATGGCCTCATCCTAACAGAAATTTGCATCCAATTCATGACTATGGAGATAATGGACAATTCATCTAACCACATCATAAAATTCATGGCGCGCTCTAACCACCTCATTCATCCTAAACAATTGTGGACCAATCAACTCCTTACAGTAATGAGCAAATATTACAATTGTTGTAGCTTGATCCACACTAAAATCATCCCTTTGTTTCACATGTACCGCATTAGGTTAAGCACAGCCAAGACGTAATCATTGGGAAAACAAATGAGATTGACATTGATTATCTATAAGTTCATCCTTGAGTTATTGCATCTTAGCATAATGATAACTTTGACATTGCAGTTGAGAAATAAAGACTTACGATTGACTTCGGGTATCCAAATCTCCTCATCTAATAGATTATGCATTAATAATGTATTGCACCTAGATAGAACTGTTGTAGAAGACAGTGTCATTGTTGAGCATTAGTTACCCCATACATACAATGAATAATCTTAATGTTTCATAAATTGTGTCCATGCACTTACTACCTTGTTATCCACATGTTGTGAAAAGTTTATGAGACGTTTCCATACTGGAATTCATCACTAAATATGTGCAAAATAAAAACGTTGTGTCGCGATATGTTTGATGCATCTTATAACGACACATTTTCCAATTAAAATAAATAAATATATATAAGGGGGATTCATAATCACCTAGTTTATTATCAACCCTTCCTCCCGCCATCGAAGAAGAGTAGCAAAATGACGCCGAGCACATCTCCTCATCCATCCACAAGTACATTTAGGGTTAAGAAGAGGGTTATGTTTAGAGTTTGTATTAGGGTTAATTAACCATAAAAACACACAAAAATTAGGAGGCGCGCGCGCACACACACACAAATTATAGGCTAAAATTAACCTTCATATAAATAAGTACACACACGCACGCACACGTACACATACACATATACAAACTAACAACCACATACGAAGATACATGCACATACCATACACAAATTAACAACTATGGACACAAGTTAACAATCACATACACAATTTGTCTTCCTAAGTTTAATTGTTGTTAGTTCTGTGGATATAAAGGTCCAAGGCATTGCTACTAATGACATGAGTTTCAGATACCTTCAGGCTTCAAACTTGGATTGTTCACAATATGTACTTGTTTCCATTGTTTTAGATGTAATGGATGTGTTCCATGTTTTCTTACTTGCAGCTTACTACTAAAGATTTAGAGAAGCCTCATTTAGGGTATGCATGATTCGATCAAAACCAAAATTTCTTATCATATTCTCTAACTCTAGCAAATTATTTACAAAGTTTACTTTTATCTCACCACACAATATTTGCATTTGGTTACTTTTATAGTTCTTGAATGACATTGGTATGATGGCCCAAGTTGTATCCATCCTTGTAGAAATATTATCCAAATACAATTCTATATGGATGGATACAACTTGAGCCATAATACCAATGCCATTTAAGAACTATGTAACGAAAGGCAAATATAGTGTGGTATGATATATAAGTAAACTTCGTAAATACTTTGCTAGAGTTAAAGAAGATTATAAGAAACTCTAGTTTTTGTTCGCATAAAGAATTTGATGAGATAAACTCTTTTTCATCCTAATTGTGCAACCTTTGAGCACCAAACTTATCGCCCCTCTTATTGCCATACTTTCTTCGGACGTAGTTCACTGGGTTAATTTTCTATTATTGATAAGTTTTGATTCTTCATGTTTTCTGATGTCAATTAATGATTTCCCATATCTAAGTTTGACGTAAAATTAGAGCATTCATGAAAGGTGTATACTTGGTTTTTGAAGGTGATATCATTTTGTTCCAAATTTGGAATATGGATTGAGGGTTTCTTATAGTTTGCATGAAAGGTTAGTTACAAATTTTTATCTCAAAATACTTGCTTTCTACTTACAAATTTTGACTTCACACTTAATGAGAAGGGTGCATCGAAATTTCAACTTCTTCCTTCTTTCATAACTCGTACTCAACTAATCCTTTCATTCGCAATATTTGTTTCCATTGTTTTGGATGTAATGGATGTGTTCCATGTTCTTTTACTTGCAAGTTTGTTGCTAAGGATTTAGAGAAGCCTCATGTAGGGTATGCATGATTAAACCAAAAACAAAATAATTTCTTATCATGTTCTTGAGGTCAAATGAGACCAACAAATTGGTCAAATGAGTCTTCCACATCCAACCGATGATCTACCATGATGAGAGGTGATCAATTCATTATCAAATGATTTCTCATCTAATAGTGATGAGGAATCATCACAATACTGATCAAAAGCTTATGCTTTTTTTCTCCAACTCATTGTAATGACACTTAATATTAATAAAAAAATTACTTCAATCATTTCTATCTATTTTTTGGCATGTTAAATTTTCATGTGATGACACTTATCAACATATTTTGTTATAATGTGAGTGAGACCGATTGTGAGAGAGTGAACACACATACACGAGAGAGAGAGAGAGAGAGAGAGAGAGAGAGAGCATGGGAGAGAGAGTTCATTATTTATAGGCAAAAAAATAGTCGTTTTAAGGCACCACAAACCATGTCACAAACAACATCACACAACGATAGTACAAAAGTGATGCGATTTGCAATGATTTTTGTCATTGCTAATAGGAGTCGGAAACGACTTAGCTCAAGTCTGAACCGAGTTGTTCGACTGTTTTAAAACGGTTTGGCAATTTGGTTCATCTTAGTTCAGGCTTGAGCTCAATTTGGCAAGGCGCAAGCCAAACCAATCAAGGCTTAATCGGTTTTGGCCAAACTAGTCAAGTCTTAACCGATTTAGGGATCAATTCGATTCAAGTTTGAAAACTCCCAAACCGGTTAAAGCCTACATCATTTTGATGCAGCCATGCCTATGCATCCAACTTAAGAACCTCAACAACCAATAAAACCCAATTAGTTTGCTCATGGTCATCCATGATTGAATATTGTGATGTAGATGACCCATATATAGGGTTTGAAGAAGTGGGTTCCCGATGCAATACATTCCACAACTTGGTTAAGGGCATACATCCTCATCAATCATACAACCTCACCAAAATAAGTGATTTTTGTAACAAAACATTGATCATAATGATCATTATACACAACTTGAGGATAATACTTATCGTGCACAATTAATATCACGCTTGAATAATGATCACTAACATCTTTGGCATAAAATGATGAATATCCACGTAAATTAATTGTGGACCATGCTAACTCATGACATTTATGCTCAATTGCACAAAATATATCCCATTCTATACTTAACAACGTTTCCCATAATATATACTTTTTATGAGGAGAACATGCCCCTCTCACATTCCATGTTGCCGCATTCATTCAATCGACAATGTTAGTGGGTGCAATTGGTCTGTCAAAGCAACTAATGCTATGAAACTAGTCAAAACATGTCTTGAAGTTGCATATGGGTTTTCATGCGCCACATCCTTGGGGCCCACAAGACATATTGAGTCGGTGTATAGATGACAATGCATGGTTCTTAGTTTCTAATTTTGCAAACATCACAAATCACCAATTTGAATGTGTTATAGCCGTGAAGCTCTGTTCAAGAGCTTTCCAAAGCTTGTTTGAATGTAGAATTTAGTTATCGATAGAGAGTACGATAGGAAATTTTCATCTTTCTCACACATACTTGTTGTCTTTGTGTTTTTTTTTCTTCCACCTCTCTCTTTCTCTCAATGCATATTATAAAGTTCGATCATAAGACTGCATGTATTGACCTCAAATATATGAAAACATTTGAGTGTGAAAAGGTCATTGAAGATATCAAACAACCATATTTGAGCATAAACCTTTAACAAGCACCCATATATTCCAAGATGATTGAGGGTATGTTACAAATAACAAATAGACAACATGGTGCAACTCTAGAATGTAAACAAGAATCTTTCAAGAACGTCATTTTCTCATGAATAAACAATTTTTTTGGTCAAAGTACATACCTTGGAAAGTGCCTTATGAGTTTGAATGTAGTCAAGGATAAGGAAACTGATAAAAAACATGTTGAGAAAAAGAGGCATCAAAATACCCATTGCCAAGCAAACAAAATGAAATGAAATTGTTTTCCTTTTCCAGGCTTAATTTATGTTGATTAATATGGGAATGCAAATATAAAAAATCCCTACAACATCTAGGGATACCAATCCTACAAATTGACTCATAGTGTCAATGTAGGACACTTCATCACCATCATTGTTGTCGCGGATTTCCACGTGGATGTGCTGAAATGGGGCGGGACCACCGGGGTCTCGAACCAAGGAGCTAGCGCGGGAAGAGAGATTAACCAGATCGGTATCCGGATAGCTCCGCCGGAACGCAGTTCGGAGCTGGTAAAGAGGGAAGGGATGATCTTGATCGGTTTTCGGATACCCTTATCGGAGCACAATCCGGACAGGTATCAGATCTGGATTAGTCTCCGGTTTCTGGCGAATGAACACACGGCTCGAATGCGTATGTTATTCCAGACTAGCATATGGTAAACAACCAATGAGCACAAGCTGGAAGACTTGGGTACGCACGAAACGAAGGGAAACGGAGGTGAGAATGCGGACAAAAACGGAGAGAGACCACGACATAGAAGAATCTGAATGCAACAAAGGCAACCGACTAGATTGCAACAAAGGGAGATACACCTAAACTCGGCCGACAATAGAGCTATTAGCTCCTCACACTCACACACATAGACGTTAGCGATCCTCCGTTCAGGAGCACACGGGCTACCAGCGCGAAACGAAGGTCTCGCAGCACAACAACAAAAACTGAAACAGAAACAAAAGATGGGAAAACAGAAGTCTGTAGAGCTTAGTCCGGCAGCACTTCGTTCTCCAAAATTCTGGACCCCTCTCTTAGTCTTTTCCCTCTCCTTTTATAGCTCAAGGAGAGAGAATTTGTTACATCAGGCTGTTAAAGACAACCACTTTTCATTCCTCGATTCTCTCCCATCAATCTCCTTTATTCCTCTCCATCCGTGTGGACTTAAAGTACCTATTAAAACACACTTACCTAGTATTCAGCAATACATAAACATTTGCATATGTTTGTACATAAAGACTAGGTAGTGTGCATCCATGCACAACCCCATTCACGCACATCCAGCTCCCTTTTTCCCTATGGCCGGAATCCTCCACGACACCATGGAATCCAAAATTTGTTAAGTTTACATTAAACTTAGTATCAAGTGAAAACATGTCGTCACCATATACGTGGAAGAAAAACAGTCGACATTGATGGAGTTATGTAGCACTCTCCTTGAGATTACATCAAAATCAAACAACCCTATGCTTCCTTGTTTGGTGTCATGCTTCCACCCACACCTATTGCTCTCTAATAAAAGAAAGAAAGAAAGAAGGTTTCCATGTGTATGTGAGAAGTGCTTGAGATCGATGGAAAAGATAATCTCGTAACTCTTTGGTAGATTACATAAATTAGGGCTTTGGTGTGGGTCAAGGTCAAGGTTGTTTGAAGTTTCCTCATGGACTCTTTATCTCTTTTCGCCTTTCTATTTCTCTCTCATACATTCTCTATATTCTGATTCTTCTAATTTTCAACTCCCACCCTATCCCTCTATGATGACATATCAAGAATAAGTAAAAAGGAAAATGTACATAATTCAAAGGAAAAATGGTTTTAAGAGCAATGTCATGAAGCTCAAATGTGCCTTATGAGTTTAGATGTAGTAAGGGATAATGAAAATGATCAAAAACATTTGCATGAGTGCAAAAGACTTAATCAAAGAGAGTAGAACATGGGGAGTTATTTAACAATTTCTCTTAACTCAAGAGAAAGCACATGTATGTGTTAAAAATTGGAGAAAACATGAAGGGGAAATGTGTTGAGAGTTATGGCGACTTAACTCTTATTCACTTTTATATGTATTGTAATAACTTTTATGAGCAATCAAATGATGATAAGATGATGTATTATGATGCACTTTCAAGAGGCAAAAGATCTTCGATGCATAAAGTTGGTTGAAATGCTCAAATGGACGAGAAAGGAAGCAAGCACATGCAGGAATAAATCATATGTTTAATCATGCATTGCACCATGACATGCCCAATGTGTTAACTATCTGCCATCCGAGACACAAGTTATGAAGACACTGATACCAAAAACGTACACATGTCTCCTTTTTTTACTCTTGAAGATGTATGCATAGGGCTTAAGAATTTGGCCTATCAAACGGCAAAAGATCTTCAATGCGTAAAGCTTGTTAAAATGCTCAAATGGACGAGAAGGGAAGCACACACATGAATAAGTCATATGTTTAATCGTCCATTGCAACATCGCATGCCCCATGTGTTAAACTATCTACCATCTGGGACACAAGTTATGAAGACATCGACACCAACAACATACAAAAAGCTCAAGAAAACACAAGGAAAAGCGGATATAGCAAATCTTACTAGAAAGCTTGTAGCCAAACGGCCACCCTAGTGTGAAAGGTGACCAACCTTATTGTAAAAAGCTATAAAAGTCACTATTTAATAACTTTTAGAGTTATTCTTCCTCCTTAGGTCTCTCCTTTCATTTAATGTAGGGCTCTCACTTTCTCCCCTTAAAATTTCATTAGAGCTTAAGAGTGATTAATGTTAAGAGCTAATTAGCTAAACTCTAATCACTCTAACTCTTGTATGTGTGCCAAACTACCTTTGATAATAAGAAGTGATGTGTTATTTATATATCTTTATCTTCTTATGTATGCATTGTCTACTCATTTGCATCTATTAGGGGAGAGAGAGAGAGAGAGAGTACTAAGCGTTAGAACCTAAGGTTAACAAAGCAAGAAGCTCGAGAGTGATCGACGACCACTCTCACTCGAATTTCTACCCAAAGGGTAAATCCAGTTTGGATCCTTGGCCCAACGATATCGACAGGGGGAAGAACTCCATCGATCCATAGATGTGTTCTAGTTTTGTGCCCATGAAAACACCACACGATGATTAAAGTATGAATTGGATTAAATGTTTACATAAAGTTGGAGTTGTAAATAATGTAACTATTTATCAAACAATCATGGTTGGCTTACTTATGGCAAAACTATTTGGATCTATAATGGAATCAAAGATAAGTACACGGGCTGAAAAAAATTTGTTACAAGAGAGCATATGAATAAGATGAGTTTTGAAAACACCACAACACCATCGATCATGTTGTTACCCGTCGAGCATTAATGGAAGAAAGTTGTTTGAGAGCTAAGCATTTATATTTTTGCTTCGTATACTTCAATATCAATATGGTACCTCATGAACATCTTTAGAGGCTCATGGAAGAACTTGTGGTGCCAAGTGAACATATGCTTGCAATTTCTTGAATCTATGAGAAGATTATATGTTGTGCATGATACTAAGCAATACATTATGTGGCCAGCCTCTCTTTTTATATCAACTCTAAGTAGTTTGTGTGTGCTTCACCGAACATTTCTTGGAATTATCCTTGTCTTGTGTTAAAACACAATTTGTAATTGAGCATCATATCTCAACGCATTCTAAGTTTTACCATTCTTTTCCATAACAAGTATTAGGTAAAGACAAAGTTGTCTAGTGGATGGTGCTTCACATATAAGGTAGCTAGTTAGGCCAAAGGTCAACTTAGTTTTCACCAAGGTGCCATGACTCTCTATTAGTTGGATTATGGTTAACTTGTACTCAATACAAACACTTAATCACTTAATTACACAATCAATTAATACACAATGTAGAGAGTCAAATACCTATACTCAGTACCAAAACCTCAATTATATATATTCTTTCTCCCTCTTTCAAGATAGTTTATACACGGTGTTTATATAGTCGAGGGTGATGGAGACTATATCCTACCTCCATCACCTTTAATGTACCTTCCTTCCTGCTTTACTCCCTAACCGTCGTTTCAATGAGCTTTACATAATCATGCCTTGATGTATAGATAATATGTAGCTATTTTTACTTATCCATAAGAGGCTATTTTCCTTTTTCACATTTCTATCCTCAATATTTTGATACATTTGGCCTACTAGATGACAAACAAAGTAATGAAGTTTCTTTGTATAAACATGCTAATGCAATGTATGTGGATCCTCAATAGTGGTGTTCTATTTGGGTCTTTAATAAAACATTTCCGACGGTTCATTCTGTCAAATAGATGGTAGCTTTCCAAGTACTATCTCTCCTCCAATTCACCCCATTTTTTATGGTACAGACGACTCCAGAGTATGCATATGCTTTATTACTCATGGATATGTGAACTCCCCTAATATCTTATGTTTATGTATTAGGTGCTCATATAGCTCTAGACACTTGTTCAATGTAACATCATATAGCATGGATGAAAGTTGGCAGACAAAGAATGTCTATGGCATCAAAATCCGATATTAAAATGTTGTTACATATATGGTGTGTTCAGATTTATATATGTTGAGCGAAGTTAAAGGTGGTGTGGATAATCTCTTCATTTTGGCTTGTCGCGGGAAAGAGCCTAAGAACGATAAAGCTAAGATATATATATATATGATGAACGCTAATATCGGTCTATGAATATGTTTAGGTTTGAGTAAGGTAATAGACTATATACTACCTCCTCCAAGACGTAGAAAGCAAGTTGAGCACTCCAAATAATCTCCCAAGATAAGATCCTCGCAACTTGTATGACTTGTCATTGCATAGTTGGATACTTGTGTGGATTTCGTATCCTTTTACATATATATCTATGACCCCCATGTAGGAGTGCTTTACATTGTGTGTCACATTGACAACTTTTGAGTCCTTCATATTGAAATCTCCCCCCATGCAAAGACTCGGTCCGAATGTTGGATGACGCAAGACATGCAAACACCCATTTAGAAGCATAGGTATGTTGTTGGTTAATGCAATGTAAGCTTGGATTCTGATCCCTTAACCATCATAAGTGTAATCGGGAGTTCAGTAAAAAGAAAAAGCTTTGATTGGTCACAGGAAGGTTGGAGTAGGGTCGGATCATCGATGGATTTGCGAGGTAAAGAGTGCACAGATGGGCATGACAGGCATGACAGGATGTAAAGACCCCCCCCCTCCACTGCATTATTTATTAGGTAGAGGAGGAGGAGGAGGAGCCGAAGGGCCCGCGGAAAAAAAAAAGCAAAGCAAAGCAGTAGTAGTAGTTAAAAGAATGATGAGTTTTGGAGAAAGACAAAAAAGAAGAAGCGACACACACACACATAGAGAGAGAGAGAGAGAGAGAGAGCACAAAAAAGCACCAGCAAAAAGCAAAAGGCAAAAAAAAGCAAAAAGCAAAAACCCAAGAGCGGATAAACGCAGGGAAAGAAAGAGAAAAAAAAAACACACACACAAAAGGGAGACAAAGATGCGAGAAGCAAAACGCAAAAATAGAAAAGCACACGCACGTGCAGAAACGCAAAACGCAAAACGGAGAAGCGCGCACGTACAGAAACGCAAAACGCAAACAAAAAGAAGGCCAAAAAACGAAGAGCAGGAAACGCAAAAGCAGAGAGAGAGAGACAGAGAAGGAAACGCAAAAGCTGGATTGCGTTTGCAGAAGAAAGAAGAAGAAGAAGAAGAAGAAGAAGAAGAAGAAGAAGCAGAAGCAGAAGAAGAAGAGAGAGAGTGAGGTTGAGAGAAACGCAGCGTGAGGAAACGCAAGAACGCAAAAGAAGAAAGAAGAAGGAAGTAAGAATCGAATGTGATTCTTCTACTTCTCTTTCTCTCTCTCTCTCTCTCTCTCTCTGTACTCTCTGATTTCCGGTGTATAAATTCCCACCCAAATCTGTGAAGCAGTTTGTTTGAGAGATTGTACGATCGCCATAGCCGAGCTTCCTCCTCTGCACAGTACACAGTACATACCCACACACACACACATATATAGTAGAGAGAGAGAGATTAGAAGCTTCCCCTGCAGCTCTCTGCTGTTGGGAATACTGTCCTATCCCCCCCCCCCCCCCCCCCCCCCCAAACAATCGCCATAGCCGAGCTTCCTCTTTCTCTCTTTCTTTACGACACACTACACAGTACTCACAGTACACCCACGCCCACGCCCACATAGAGAGATACACTGTCGTAGGGAGAGAGAGAGAGAGAGAGAGACAGGAAGCTTCTCCTTCAGTTTTTTCTGTTTTCATCTTCTTTCATAGCTTTGAGTGCTGCTGCCCTTACCCATCCCCTCCCCCCCCCCCCCCCCCTCCCATAGCTGAGCTCCATCCCCTCTGTTTCTGATGAGCCACTCCTCGGATGAGCAGCTGGAACGATCAGTGCTCGGAAGGAAGAGATTTAGGGTTTCCAAATTTTCTTCCTACACCCCCCCTTCTGATCCTCTTCCTCAGATGACGGGACGTGACCCCCTCGCATGCCCCCTCTGCTTCAAGAGCTTCTCTTCTCCCCGAGCTCTCGGAGGCCACATGAGGATCCATGGAGGCTATGTATCATCCTCCGCTGGTATGCATCAGAAAGGGAAATCATCATCCGTTTCTGGACGTCGTCATATTCAAGAAGAAGAAACGGATTATGGATCCATGGAGGAGGAAGAGAAAACGGAGCTATGCCATGGATCCATGGAACGTCAGAGAAGGATAGATGATGCCGAGACGAAGGGACCACCACCACCGGAGGAGAAGGTGAAGACCAGGATAAAGCTTGTGTTTAAAGGGAGGCCGATCAGTCATGACAGTCGTTTGGCCTACAGTATCCTGAGTCATCCGAGCTCGAGGTGCAGAACCGGCCGAAGCTACCTCCAAATTCCGAGATTTGTGAAGAAGAGATCTAAAACTGCCCGGAATCGCCACCAAACGCTGAAGATGCGTGGAGGATTAGATGAAGAAGGTGTTGATGAGGATGTATTGCTGGCAAGCAAGTGGCTTCTTATGCTCAAATCCGGGAAGACCGAATCCGGCAGCCTGGATTTAATGTCTAGTAAATGCATGGAATTGAGCAGCCTGGATCCTCACCCTGCCTCCCCAATTCACCCCAGCAATCCGATGCCTCAAGACGAGATGCACATTATCGCCAATCTTGATAGGCATGGCGAAACTGAAGATTCCCTTGCTTCTAATCTGAAGATTCAAGACGGCCCGACAATCAACATGGACAGCTTAATGCCCTTGCCTAATCTCATGACTACTAATAACCCTGAAGGCCAGTATGATGGCGATGCACCGAGTCATCATCGAGCAGCTGAATCTACTGTAAGTAATACTTACCAGTGCATTACCTGCTATAAATGCTTTGATTCTTCTCGAGCTCTGGGGGGTCACAGAGCAAGCTGCCATAAGAAGGGGAAGATGATTACTACATCCCAGCAGTATAGTAATCTTGGTAACAAAAATACCATGAATTACAGCAGAGACATGGTGGCGACACACGGATCGCATCATAGGAGTACTCTCGACACTGAGCATGATATACTAGAAGAACAGGGAGTCATAACTCAGCATACTGGTGGACATTTGTGTTCTATATGTCACCGTGTCTTCACTACGGGACAAGCTCTAGGTGGACATAAGAGATGCCATTGGAATGGTGGTGAAAAGTCTATAAATATGTCAGACTTATATAATGATTCACACTCGATGGTGGCTACAGGTTCAACAGCAAGCACTAGTAGAGAAAGACACGATATTCATGATTTGAGTCTACATCCACTGGAAGAAGAAGAAGAAGAAGAAGAGGAAGAGGAAGAGGAAGAATTACCAGAGGGAAATGAAGAAAGTAAGGCCTCCATGGTACACCATCAAGGGAAAAATCTAGACTTCGATCTGAACTTACCAGCTCCCAGTGAAGAGAATGATGATCTTAATGAAGAAATGCAATTGAATTCATGTCATGATGACAAGTTTGGCCAGGTATCCACATTGCCAGAGCCATCAAATTCATTGGTACTGGATATGAATGTGATAATGACAACATTGATGGATATTGAAGATGATGCGGGCCAATGTGGAGATTTGAGGAATCATTACAGGTCTAGTGCTGCTCGGTTTTCCTTAAATACGGATATGAAGCCTAATTTGGTGCCGGATGTAGACATGCATATGCTGAAAATGGATACTAATACCGCAGACATTGCCATGGAGGGGCAGATAGGGCTGGGACCGTATAATTCTTGGAAGCCCTTAAGTGATGAGCAGTTATGGAGTAAACATGATCATCAAGCTGGTCCACATTTCCTTGCCACTATGCAACCATTGTGAGAAAACTGGTCTTTTCTGCCACATATCTATATATAGCTCTATGTGTACATACATATACAGATACACATGCAGATGCAGATGCATATACATATATACATATACATATACATATACATCATATACATCCACACATATAACTAGTATAGCATTCTCATTCCTAACATGAGAGCCATGATATTTGTTTTTTCTTTTTCAGAGGGTGAATGTTAAGTTCATCATGCTGCCTTCCTTGCACACATGACCACAAATCATACAGTTTACTCCAATCTGAGTGTACATATTCGATGCATTCGTTTATATAAAATACAGTGCCGGCCGATCACTTGTTAATCGAGCACGGAAACATTCAGAGAAGAGATTCATTTCTTTTTTTACCTTCCCATAGCGGGGGAAAGGCATGTAATTTGTTTTGGAATATGTTGACTCTGAAATTCATGCTTCTTTCCTCACGGATTTTGTTATTGTTCTGAGTGCGTGCCAATGCGGATATGCTTCTATGGATTTCAAAATTTTCTGTTATCTATGTGCATTGCCTGTTACAATCAATTGGGTGTCTTAATGAATTGAAGATGCATTTGCTCAAATAGCAGTGTCTGTACTGAAACTGTGGATTTGTTACTGGGAGGAGTGATCAGATAGCAGTTTCTGCACCAATTGAATCTCATCTGAAATACCCACTTAGGCACATGTAGTCAGTATGTTGTTGCTCCACTAATAGCACATGTTGTATGTATGTACATATTGTATGTGTCTTGCTGGAAAACTAGTTACAGTATGTTAAGAGAGAAATAGTGGAAACTTGAGTGGTTTTTGTCCTTCAAATAATGGCTCTTTTTTTTTCTTTTGGGGGGAGGTGGACATAACCAAATGGCAAAACATAAGAGGGTAGGTAGAAGGCCCAAGGGCATCTCGGGAAATAACCAAAGAACATAGGAGAGTAGGTACAAGGCCCAAGGGCATTTGGGGAAATACACAAAAACAAAGGAGGGTAGGTACGAGGCCCAAGGGCATTTGGGGAAATAAACAAAAATATAGGAGTGTTATTAGTGTTTCCATAGAGCCAAAACTTCTTACAATAATGATGTACAAAGGTAGGATGTCCCTATGTTTTGGTTAGTTCCCCAAATGCCCTTGGGCCCACCCTCTTTGACAAAGAGAAGCGATCATATATATGTGTGTGTGTGTGTGTGTGTGTGTGTATGGTTGCACGATTATATGGTATTTTGCACAAGGGCAGTTCGCAATAGAATAAGGCCGTCTTTTGTTTTTCATTGAATGTTTTCCCCCTAAATTGCTAACCTCAACCATTATGGTCTCCACCTTTCATGCTCATTTGTAGTGTCCTCCAAACTTTCCAATCTATTTTGGCTTGAATTATTTGTGGGACTCTTCTTGCGAAATTGAATTAGAACATGCGTATTCTTCTTATACAAGAGACCCAAGTTCAATACCCTTCAGTGGCATCGTAATGCCTCTATTGATTACCTACATGGTACTCTTTGTATTCAATATGTATTCTTAAACACAAGTAGTAGGCTAAAAGCCTTCCGGGTGTTATTTGGATGCCTCCAAGGTGGATTAGCACATCATATCAATCATCACCATTGACCTCTTTCCTTCACACATTATATAATATGGCACAATGTCATCGTTGCTCTTTGACATATTCAATTATTCTTGGTCACAACTAATACTATCCCCACCCCCGACGACCTAGAGGATCAATTGTTCCCAGAAATGATGAGTCCTAAAATACATCTTTTGAACCACACTCAGGAAATATTTGGAAACCTAGTTATTTATAACATTTGTTTGGCTTGACCGTAATCCCTCTCATTTGCTTTATAAGAATCCGCAACACATTTAAGTCGTCATTTAGAAACACTTGCAATGTGGAAGTATTTCACAAATAGGCAATGTGGACACCGCTTCAATAACTAGACAAGTTCATAACTTTAAAAGCTTGCCAACTAATTATTGGTACCTGAGGTCAATGTGAGAATTATAATAAAAAACAGGAATAATGTGTGGTATAGTCATTTAAAGTGAATGACATTTAATATTTCTCTTCCAAATTGATGTAATTGGCAAATCTGATGTCATCACAAGAAACCAAATTCAACAAAAGTGTATGTACTTGTGTTATATTCTTTTGTTTGAAGTATTCTTTTGCTCATCGAAACAAAAACCCTAAACAATAGTAACTAATCATCAATGTGTTTGCTTGTAGCTATGTCTCATGTGTAGATGAAGAGAATTACACACTCTCACTAGCTAATCACCCAATTTTCCAACCTTTGTAACGTGCATTTGCCTATTTGTGACCACCCATACCCAACTATGCCCTACACAAAAATAGGATTTGAATGGACCCTATATGACAATGAGTTGCTTGCATGTGCAACATTACACCATCTTGATGAACTGATGTTGGTTTCTGTCTAGAAGCATATCAAGTATAGAGTATCAAATATTTATATACAACTATTTCAATAATTCACGTCAAGTAATAAAAAGTCCCCAACCAATAGTTACTTGAAACTCCCATTCAATCCATGGCACGTGAAAGGAGGGTTACATTGTGCGAACAATTATCTATCATAATTCTAACATTACCATCATCAACAAGACATAAGTATTAATAATCATAGAGGAAGTTATCAAAGGTTTTCCACCTTCCTAACTATTTTTAGCAGCTTTACGAAGGAAATTTCTTAAGTTAAGCAAATCCCAATATGATGTATGCTCCATCAAAGGGCCTTGAGTTTGTGGGATGTTGTAACAATCAAAATATTGCACATTAATGTATCAAAGTTTGGCATATTCACAATGAGGATAAGATGAATGGTTTTGAACTCCCCAATGAGGATAATGATGTCCATAGTACGAACAAAGAAGATGATGATTATTTGGGGATCCATATTGAACTTGATTTGGTTTGTATAGCTTGAGGATGAAAGGTTGGGCAACCAACCAATACTGTTTTCTAGCCACATGCACTCACATTTATTTATCCTATATAGAGATTAGTCTTAATGATTCAAAGAAGATTAAACAACAAGAAAAAGTTGAAATTTTCTCTTAGTGTTAAGAAAGCTGGTGTTAATCATGGAGTATTGTCTCTTGAAAAAATCTAGAGAACAAAAGATGGCCACTCATAAATTGATTCATTGCTAATAATATCAATCATTCAATTGCAAAGACCTTGTTTTCAAGCTTGAAATTGACAAGTTAATGTGACTTTCATGAGAGAGCCACCACACTCTTTTTGTAACTTAGTAGAATGTTGTAAACTACAAAGATTTGTAGGCATTTTGGGAAGTTACAATTGGTGGTAGAAGGTTATGCCAATCTATAGAAGGTAGTAGAAGCTTTTAATGAGTCAGAAACCAGCACTACATACATCTCCTTTCCCTACATACTTGTCCTACCACACCCAGACTTGCCTTGAATTTGCACCACCAATGTTCCCTCCCTCCATGCCTTGCCAAAGTATACTAATACACAGAAGTGGTAATGAGTCTTACTTATTGAATGCGCGAAAGTTGAAATTCTCTTACTCATCAAAAACACGATGATGTGACCGATACACCTTTGTTAAGTACAAAAGTTAATGCCATATATCATGTTGGTTCTCTTTGAAAGCTACAAAACTCCATTGTCATGTGATTGTTATTCTTGCTTCATAAGCTCACACTTTCGTAGACAAACGAAAGAAATCTAGAATCAATTTGGGACGGTTGCTTCCACGACCTGTGATCCTGGTGGTAGGCGCCCCAGTCCCGGTAGAATTAACTTAAAGCTCCGAGGCATTGGTGTAGGATCATAGTTGAACCCAATCAAAACCAACCCTAAGAATAGGAGAGGGTATATATATTAATTTCTACTCATAAATTTTCATCTTCCAAGCCTTTTTTTTTTAATAGGCAATCCTCTACTTCAAAGTTCAAACAATCTATCTAAGGAATCCTCTAGTAATGAGATTCAGCCAACCACTTGAAAATTGAATCAATACATATTATCCCCTTAAAGTGACTCCTAAAATCATAATGAATACATAATATGGGATCGATAAGTATCTTACCATGGCTCCGAATGCCCAAGACTTCGGTCGGGGACACATTAGCAACCACTAGCACCTTCTTTCCTACAGCATCTTCCACATCCATGACATATTTGCATTCCGAAACAATCGTCCGAATCTCGCACCCAATATCGACCTACGGGAACAAAACATGGGGCATAATACAAATCACACATAGGTTTTCAAACATCACAAAAAAGGATCACAGAAAAACACCGGAACATGCTGAAATGATGGGGATACTTACCACCGGAATGCCCGTTGGTTTTTCCGAAAATTCCGAGAACAGCCCTTTTGGTCGGAGTAACAACAACATTTCGGAGACTTGCGGGGTAATTCTCGGTAAGTTTCGAAAAGGCCATACATGTGGGGCAGACTGGTAAGGTGAAGGAAAATTTGCAAAGCGAAAAGAAAATTCAAGGGGCTCAAATCTTTGGTTTATCTTTTGTATGTATTTACAGTCAATTGGAGGTATCGTCGGCTGTTTGTTGGTTTTCCCCTCTTCTCACTCATCTCCGGGTCAAGCACTGGCTTTGCATGTGTCTGCATTTTAGACAGAGAATCGATTGAATCCTTTCGAGAAAGTAGAATCAAAATGAATCCTTTTTTGTAATAAGAGAAACACATTGAAATATTAGGCTTTTCCTTGTCTATTTCCAGGAGGAAATACAAATACCAATATTAAGCAAAAGAAATGAATCCGAAATTTGATTGATTAAGGGAGAAGCTTACAATGAGTCCGACTCGAAGGTCTACAGTAGAAGAGAAAGCAGAAGGGTGGATTTCAGGCTTCACACTAGGACAGGAAGACCTATCTACAGAGTCCTCCGGGTGGGCACTCTCAGGAGTGTGGCATCTGACGATGGAGGATGATGAGCGCGATGGAGGTCTAGGAGAAATGCTCTTGATTTTGGGTCGTCTCTTCTTGCCATGAATGTGAAGCACGGGGAGAGAAGAAACACGAGGAGGAGGAGCAGGAGAAGTAGAAGGAGAAGCAAGAAAAGGGCATGGTGTCTGCAGAATGGCCATCATCATTTCTTCTTCTTCTTCTGCTTTGGATTTGATTGTGGATACTTAATCTTCTTCTTCTTCTTCTTCTTTTTCTTCTTCTTCTTCTGCTTTGGATTTGATTGCGGATACTTAATCTTCTTCTTTGGATTGGATTGTCTATGTAATATTGTTGGATTCACACCATGTCTCTGGAGGTCTCTGGAGGTGTGTCCGTGTCCGTGTCTGTATCTGTATCCATGTTTGTGTGTGTGTGTGTGTGTGTGTGTGTGTCTTTCTCTATGTCTATGTCCGTGTCCGTGTCCGTGTCCATATCCGTATCCATGTTTGTGTGTGTGTGTGTGTGTGTGTTTCTCTATGTCTATGTCTATGTCTATGTCTATGTCTATGTATGTGTTTGTGTCTTTCTCTATGTCTATGTCTATGTCTGTATCTGTGTTTGTGTTTGTGTTTGTGTCTTTCTCTATGTCTATGTCCGTATCTATGTTTGTGTTTGTGTTTGTGTCTTTCTCTATGTCTATGTCCGTATTTGTGTTTGTGTCCAAATCTTTGTTTGTGTTTGTGTCTATTGTGTGTGTCCATGTCTGTGTCTTTCTCTATGTCTATGTCTGTATCTGTGTATGTGTCCATATCTTTGTTTGTGTCTGTGTCTATTGTGAGTGTCCATTGTGTGCCATCAGACAGTCAATCATGTTCGCCTTGCCCAACACACCCACCCGCCCCCACAAAACTATTTTTGGCACATTGCCTTTTCATGCCCCGTCCATGTTGGCACACGTCTCGCACCTGAAATGGGTTGTACCATTACCTATGTCCTTGTGTTGTGCCCTGTCTATAGCTTCGCCTTAGTTGACAACCGGCTCCTACATTTTACATTTTTGGTCCACAATCTGTATGCTTCATGCCTGACAGAATGCTTCAGATTAGTTCTGAATCCAACCTATAAATGATGCACATGCCATTAGAATCGTGGGGTAGACATCCATGAATGCCATTTATACTATTGTCTTCTTTCAACCCCTACCAACCTAATTGTTCCCTCTCTATGTGCTCTGTAGTTATCGTTGCTCAAAATAAACCTTCAGTTCTATGCAAAGCCTTGCTTGACTTCCCACTTTCTATTTGCAATCCATAAATATCGACAAAATTGTGTTCCCAAAAGGGACCAATCTTTAACCATTTATAAGATATCATCTAATACAATTTTTTCCTTCACAATGAAAATTTGCATTACCCTCCTCCCTCTTTAAACAAATATTTGGACCTCACACTATAACACCTAGGAATTAGTGCATGTTTGTTATCATCTAATACAATTTTTTCCTTCACAATGGAAATTTGCATTACCCTCCGTTAAACAAATATTTGGTCCTCACACTATAACACCTAGGAATTAGTGACGGTTAGGTTTGAAACGCAAACCGAACCACAAAACCACACTTAATGGGTTAACAACTTAATCATATCAGTTTTGCAGGGGGTTTAAGAGTTCAATTCAGTTCAAATTGAGCTGTTATCTACTTAACAGCTTAGGATCTTAATGGTTCAGAAGAGCATTTGAAAATTTATCTATAAATTAACTTTATACATGTGTAATGCAATATTGTTATGAAGTTTTAACTTTCAACACGGCAATTCTTGTGACTTCTAATTTTCTTCCTTACCAAATTAAAAATTCACTCTACAATCGCCAATCAATTTGAGCCAAAACCAAACCACAAAACAGTGACTTAACAATTCTTGGATCTCTTAAACCATTAGGTTTCAGTGTGAAAATCCCTCAAACAATACAATTGTTTAGCACATGATGAATAGGTTGCTAACTGATTTTTCAGAAGACACTCTAAGATATTCATCAAGTATCATTAACTACAATACTAGATATCTTCTTACCAACCACTGCAAAATACAATGATTTTCCTATTTTGATCCACAGTATATTATGTTGTTTTGTCCTTTATGTTGTCCTAATGATATTGATAGATTTCATCACCACATGCATGGGAACGCATTGCTTTTATGCATTCATGTGTACATTTCTCAAGTTCTTTAAACATAATTAATTTGCACCCTTTTGAATTGATTTTGTTTCATACACACCAAGCTCATCACCACATGCATGGGAACGCATTGCTTTTATGCATTCATGTGTACATTTCTCAAGTTCTTTAAACATAATTAATTTGCACCCTTTTGAATTGATTTTGTTTCATACACACCAAGCAGGTTGTCTAAAAGTGTCATATTTTTCAGTTCCCTAGCATCATTTTATTGTTTGACTCCCAATTTCAAAACTCCACCTTGACAACTGCATTTTCTTGTCAGAACCCAGACCAAAGTGAAATGTCCTCTACTCAATACTTTATTCCATCTTCAGTTAACTTGGAAAAAGGCCATTACGCTTCAATGAAAATTTTCTTTTAATACCAACTCTACTTGTACATTTCTTGCTTGGAAGTACCAACGAAATTCTTGCACCTCATGCTCAATTTACACATCTCAAAAGGTATGATGCAACCTCACATTTAAGCCACTATAGAAGAGCATACCTCAGAAAATGTGTCATTTGAAGAGGTTGTCCAACATGTACCATTAGATATCCTCTATTCCCATAGAGTTCACCAAAAGACACTTTGCCTTGTAAGTAAAGCTATTGACATGTTTCAATTTCCTATCCATTCACATTGACATACTTTTACATCCATTCTGTGACTAGTTTAGAAACTGTAACTGCCATACGAAAAGAATATAAAAGAAATGGAAAAACATGTATCCGTTCCCTGAATTGTGGACTTAGATTATAGTTGTTTTACGTTAACGAATCTTAAAAAGGGTAGACACCAATTTGAGCTGATAAACAAACCAGAATTCAGATTACAAGATATATATCCATGATTACACTCATATTACACACCAAGCTACAACCCTCAAACATCAATATACCCTCTCGTGAGCAAATGAATCTGAGAGATCTTCCTCAGGTTAGAATGGGAAAATCCGGCTTGACAGAGATACAACATCAAGATGCACTCAAATTTTTGAAACTTGAAGGTTATCAAAATGCAAGGAACTCAGGTTTTATATCCATGCTATGACAATTCAATGACCCCTGAGCTCAAGATGGAACAAATAAATTTGAGAGAATCTTTCCCAGAAAGGCTTATAAGTTCTGCCCAAAAAATATGAAATTCCTCAGCAGTTCGCAGAATTAGATACAATTGCAAATCTCAGCCTCAAGAACAGGTGCTTTGATAAGTATCCCGATTTGAATACGTGTATCCAGCAAGAAATACAAGATACGGACATGTACAACATTTGATGGATCAAACTTACTGCAATGCGAGGATTATCCGAGACTTCAATGTTCGGACCAGCCTCTGCATTTGTTTATCTCGAGCCATCTTGTCCTGTAAACATAACAATAATTCTATGAAGATTCAATATGAATGATGAAAAAATATAATTCTTCAATGTACACAATACAAGCACCAAGCCAAAGTATACAGTAAACTCTAGACCATTTTGATAGCAAACAATACGAATAAACTTCTATTTTTCATAAACTTCTGCTGCTCTCAGAAGTTTATGAAGAATATTAGAGCTGATCAAAAGTATTAGATAAAACTTTACACATTGAATAACATTGCCTAAAAGATCTCCCATCCCTAAATCTGATGGATCCTATAGATACACTTTACTTGCTTTCTGTTCTCTTTATTTTATTTTAATTTTTCAGATTTATGCAACCATGCAAGGAACAAGAAAGATACCTCAGTTATTCTTTCCAGTTGCTGGAGGCAAGGTAGCAACTTCTCATTCAAGGCACGAAGCTCTTCAATACTCCCGCAGAAAGATTCAATTACACCATGAAATTGGTCTGGCACTTGTAATCTGCCAAATAATGCTACCATCAGCATAAACACTTCAAAGTACAAGCAATTAAAGTGTTGTCTCAAAGTTAGCTTACTCTTTTTCATAATGTATGTAGATAATGTTGAGAGAATGCTCAATAATGTAGAAAAGCAAAGTGACAAGAGAGTCCCTATTGCCAGCTGCACAACACATTTCGACCATTGCAATATATCTCCTGATACATATCACCACATTAATACGCATCATCTGAAACAAAAATTTGCAAAAGCTAAAATATCAATCTATTTCAGAATGCTACCTTTTCCTGATACCCTCAATTTCACCAGTTTGATCCACTCTGCTGTAGGCTTTTATAATATCGTCAACCTCATGTCTAGATAACTCATTCACATCTTGGACCTGCATGCATGAAACAAAAATCGGAATGGTTTTATGAGTAGTCATTGTGATGGGGCTATTTGTTCTGTGGATAATTAGAAGAAAGATGGTAGTGAAAAAATATATTGTCTGGAACCAAGCTTCAACCTAAATTGGATAACATGATCAACCCTCATCTAACATTGACAACTTCACTTCACCAGGTTTTGAAAGAATGATTCATGCAAGTGATCAAACGTTCAGAGCTATGAATTAAGTGTAAGCCCTTAACTTAGCTAACAGCACTGATCTTTCCTCAATTGCTGCTTCCAAATCAGAAACAGTCTGCTCCAGAAGGCTAGCTACAAGATTCAAAGTAGGTTGCTCCTGTCTTCCTAGAGTGAACTGACTGCTTGAAATACTCTCAGAAGTAATCTGTAGTATACAAGGTAAATGCAATGATATATTAGCCACATCTTTGATCATGCCCCCAAAAAGGTGGAAGCCATACATTTTAACTGAAAACAAATCATTTGCAATTGCTCACGCTTGGGCTTGAGCATTTAAGACGTAGTCCTTGTTTCGAGACCATCCTAAAGAGAAAAGATATCAAGTTGCAGCGTACATGTGCTAAGAGTAGTTCCAGTTTCCTAACAGACTGGAAAGGATCAAAATGTTAAAACAACAAATTATGACCAAGAAAAGAAAAGAACAGGACAATATGCCACAATCACTATACCTCCTGTGTTGCTGATGTCAAGCCAGGTAAGCGTTTTGCATCACTGACACACTGCACGTATCTATTTTTAGACTCTCCATCCAGAGGAAAGTAAGCTGATGCAAGATTGTAAAGAGCTCGATGAAATTCCAATTCATCTGCTTTAGCAAGGTGCCAGACCTGGAAAACAAATCTTAAATATCAGCACCGTTTGACCTGAGATAATCAGGAAATTGGCCGCGTGATTCGAAGAGAGGAAAGTAAAAAAACATTCAATTCATTATTTTGATTGTTTCAAACACATGTTTTATGACGCAGATCCTGCAGTGATCCCACATATTACAGATATGCCTCACCAAAAGAACATCCTCAGAAAGGTTTTCATGCTTGATTGTTTCCTGATAACCTCTCTAGACCACCTCAAGGGCTTAGGCTCCACTAATCTTCTCATACGTCCTACCGTTTTAAGATTCCACACCTACACAGCTGGGGAGTCTTGGAATTATTGTTCATTACAGGGATCATGATAACCACCTAGCATAGCCTATTGCCTTCTTTGAGTCCTAATAAGTCTGAAGATATTCACTCAAAGTAGAAAGCTCCATTGGACAAAATTCAATGGCTATGCATTATAATTTCACCCAACAATTTTAATAGGAGAATGTGTCATATAAAGATTGGGCAATATCTATTTAGAATATGGAAGATGTTACTCTTTTCTTTCCAGTACCTTGCTTAATATAGCTGTGACAAGATTCAACTCTTCTAAGCTTTCCGGTTGGGTTCCAGTTTTATCATCTCGCAGCACTCGTGCAAAGAGGCTAGAATGCCCCTTGATGAATTCCAAAATATCCGACGCCACTTCATTATCTTCCTGGCTTAGTGAACAATAACAGTAATAAAATGAAAGTTAAATTATTTCTCAACTAATTTGTTACCATATTCATATCTTAAGCATTACGAAAAATTAAGATTAAGATGGAAAAGCACACAAACCTTTGAAAATGTTTTCTCGCTTTCAATGAGAGTACTCAAGCACAACACTACTCTTAGTACAGGTAAAATAATTTGTTGGTGTCTCTCATACTGGGATGGGAAACCTGTTCCTGCCTTCCGCAATTGCTCCCAGCGTACATCTTCCTGTAATTAATATGCTCCAGACTAAATTACTCTACACATTTTAAGTTATGGGTTGAAGATAAAATTCTGATGGCTTAAGACCTATTTTGAATATAAACAGAAATACAGAGATATACAGCTAAGCATATTCCTCATGGAACATACATAATACTCTAAATTTAATTAAAATGAAAATAATTTCCTGATATCAGTTTCATTTTTTCCATTGTAAGTTGTAATCTATCAATTAGTATTTCTAGGATCATTTTTATGATAGTTGTTCCTTGCATCCAGCTTTTTGTGATGACAACAAGAACAATTTAGTTTGACGAAACTGAAGGAGCTATAAGTAATCTACTTTAATAACAGTTGGTATTTATTCTTTAAATGTAAATTGACATATATTGTATTAAAACATACCGACAACTGTACATCAATTGCTTTGCAAGAAGTAAGATGCTGCAATACACCCATAGAAAACAAAGTCCGAGCTCCTTGTTTTTTGCTCTGGTGGCCAACACGAAGCAGAAGAGATAGCTCAGCCTCGAGTGTATAGAGGCGGCGCACAGATGCTGGCGAGGGAAGCAGAACAGCCTTCAAAATGTAAAACGTTTTTGCCAGATAAGCTGATAAAAAGTCTAATAAACTTTCCTCTGAGGATTGCTGATAGTGAATAGACCTAACCTGATATGAATTTGTACTAATATCTTGTAGACATCCTTGAAGTAACCCCCTAGTTTGTAACTGAGTAAGAACAGCTTGATCAGCATCCATTGCCACTAAAGCATCCAGTGTATAGAAGGCCATAGCTTTACCCATCTCACTCCCTTGTGTGATATCTTTCATTAACTGAATTAACATATCATTTTTTTCAGGAATTCTGTCACTGTAGCAGAGAACTTTTCAAATATTGAAAAGCGTCCATACCAAATTTATAAGGGGGACGAATTGACTTCTGATTACTGAAAGATTATTCTGGAGCAAGTCTGATTGTTCTTTGTCCAGCTGCTTATTGCTCATTGCATCAGGCAATAAATCTACAGGTTTTCCTTAGAAAGCAATTCAGAACAAAAATATAAATGCCAATTACCTTTTCAAGATCTCTTTCATCTTCTCCATCATGGCCTTCAACAAGAAGCGATCTCATGACAGGCAAAGGTAAATCAGGATCAACAGTTCCTTGGCAATATTGAAGGTAAGATATCAATGTTGTATACTGTCTGCAGATAAAATACATCAATAAACAATTCAATTTTTCTGGTGTGCCAGCGCATTTCCTTTGTAAATCTTGCTAGAAGCTGAGGATAATTTCACGTATGTGAATAGAAAAGTACCCTAGTTGATCAACTTTGTGTATCTATATCATTGAATAGCAGAGTAACCTAATTGAAGTTCACCAAACATCACAAAATGTCGGTTGGTTATGATTTAGAAACAAGGATTTGAAGGTTGAGAGAAGTATGAACTACACTTCTTTAGGAAAACCATACATAGATTAAATAAAGGGGACAATAAGTGCATGCTTAGTGATTAAGAAGATCTAGACAGCACTAGAATAAACTGTCAAAAGATGACTACCCTGGGTTCTGGCAATGTTTATTGCATGGTTGCTGCAGAGTTAAAGGCACCAAATATCAATCAATAAAATGCAATGTTTCGCTCCCTAATCAACTTGAGAAATTGACTTGGGACAACTATGGATATATTAAAACAGCACATCTTATGTGGTGCCATTAGTCTGCTACCACAAATAATATCTGAATGATATGGTATGAAACATTTAAAAAAATACCATTTAAACTCTCCCCATAAAATCAATTAAAATGATCAGGTGAAGAATCAGACCTCCGACGCAGTATTTCAGAACTCTCTGCACGTAAAATAGATGTCACCAACTTTGACAAGATTGTCTGACAAGCACTATTTGATAAGCGGGATGAAAAAAGCAAATCAATATATGTAATGTCATCTGTAGTATCTCCGGAGGGACAAGTAAAGCTCAACTCTTGCAATTTGGCCATGCATGTCATTACCACCTGTTATGGCATTCTAACGTGTCAATATATTTCGGGAGTAACTATCAACGGCAAATCCATACACCCAAAACATCTCACCTGACTCAACAAAACTGCCATCTTAAGAGAGCAATCTTGCGAGATGCTTGCTGTCAGTGATGCGTCCAGAATCCTATAATACATCAAATGCACATAAAAAAGTTTTAAAGTTATATAACGGTGTGCTGGTATACCAAAACAATATGAAAATCAACACACGTCAAAAACATTTTGTATGATTACTGTAGCAGAATACGCAACCAGAAATCAAGAGGCATGCAAATCTACCAAAATAATATAAAAATCAACACAAGTAAAAAAATATTTTGTATACTTACTCTAGCAGAACATGCAACCGGAAATCAAGCAGCTCAAATCGTCTAGAAATTCCAACCTGCACTTCATTGATGACATTTTAACAAATATAAATATCTTTAAAAAAAAGGTTTTAAAAGGAGAATACCTCAATAAGTTGTGACCACCCCATCAACATGTGCAGCTGGGCTGCTCGTTCTTCCACATTCTTATTGAACTTCCAGCCCCATCTAAGTAAGTGTTGGACAGCATCCCTTAACATTCCCTGACTTTGTTCACTGATGGCAAAACTTTGTTGCATTTCAATTCTTTTGTATTCCTATACAAAATATTGTCAACGTCAGAGGAACCAGAACAAAGCAGTCAGATATGGTGACGAATTACAAAGTTCAAGTTAAATACCTGCCAAAGCCTATCTCTGAAAGCTACTAACTCTATTAAGTGATCCCCACGCTCTGAGTAGCAATAAACGCCACCTTCCTCTACCATGGCCGGTTTTGTAAGAATTTCATTAACCTGCAAGGGCAACATGATATCCGCAAAGCGCAGTATGTACGGGTAAGGATCTCTGCAGGAGTGCAAAGCGTACAACAAATTCTAAATGGAACATACACCCATGGTATTACCATCAAATCATCCTTAATACTCTGTAATTCCCATGGAAGCTCTGAATCTAATTCAGGTGGTTGAAATTGTACAACGTCTAAAAGCTCTAAAGCCTGAACAATTAAATACATATACACAGATAAATACATATTTAGAAGCATTAAACAGAGGCATCATGCAAGCATCTAAACCTACAACATACCTTCATTCTATGCAATCCAGATGAAGCAGTCTTCATTGCTTGTGGCATATTAAAGACAATCAAAGCATTGCTAGAATCCTCAAAATTGATTGTCTCTTCTGTAAACAGCTGTGATAATAAATGATGACAGTTTTCGCGCTGAGTGATGATATCCATGTCACTCACATGCAATTCTACAGCAAGAAGCTTCAAGAGCCAAGCTCTCTGAAACAAAAATATGACCGAACAGAAATTATTTAACAAAATCTTACAACAACTGATAGATCATTACATAAATCAACTTACCCTGAACTAATAGTAATAGAATTGAATTACCTGATGAAGATTGCTCGTGCGCAAAACTTGATTAGTCTTCCGTGTAGGGAGAGGTTCACAAGCAAATCCATCAAGGTGCTGTAATTCACATATTCTACTAACTAAAATGTTTGCGAGAGTTTCAGATAATCATAGGCCTGCTGATTGTAAAATGCATACCCTTGAAAAGAATGAGTATTTGTCAGACTGCAGAAGTTCAATCATTGCTGCGCTTGTGAGAGGGTCCACGGCAAGTTCATATAACAGCTGTTAGTGCAAAAACAAAATAACATATCAATTGAAGGAAGTAAAATCTCTTTCAATGTTTATACATGAATTCTTTTGATAAGAGTGGCTTAACCTGTAGTCCAAATTCATGTAAACCAGCATTTACATCAGGCCGATGAAGTGATTCCAACATATTCAATAGCACACGCAAACAACTGCAAATAATAACATTATAGTATAATTCCTATTCAAAATTATAATGTTGTGTATACTTTATATATCAAAACATTTAAAAGAAATGATTGTATATCAATTAATAAAACTCTTGCAGGTACTGAAACAGGCACAATCTCATTTTCAAAGATTTGTAAATTTTGGGCCAATGTGCCCTACTCCAACAGTCCTTTGAAATAGATTCTCAAGCGATATGTGATGGGGCAAAAATACACTAAACGTTATGCTCCAGACCTCTTAAAGGTTCAAGCGAGAAGGCAATAGCATCAACAGAATATGAGAAATTGTGTCCTTGAATTCAAGAGTGATCCATAAAATTTCATCCAATTTAGAACGCACAATACCTTTCTCAACATCCATCACTCAGTTAGAGGAGATAATAAGTGCTGGTGATGAGGGTAGATAAACTGTTTCTGTGAGCATCTCTAGACCAAAGAAACCAAGAGAAGTATAGACTACTATCCGTTGAGTGTTTCACATTGACAAGTTAGCATAACAATTGTAATCTTTGTCAGGTCTCATATGCAATTATGGACTCTTGGAGGAGTTAATGTAATTTTTTTTCTTTTAGAATGTCATAAGTAAGAAAAATAAAAATAAAGGCTAACAAAGATATCAAGAAAAATTCAAATACATAACTGAACAGAGAAGATCCCAAACTTGGACTATTTCAATTTGAAGCTAATCTATCACATACTTGAGGATTCTGCCTAGAGAAAGCACGTCAATTGCCTTTACCTACCCCAAGAAATAATATAGCTTATCATTCCACAAGATATTTACACAAGATCAACTATAACTCTGATTCAGAAGAGATTACATAATTTCATAAGTCAACAAGACTTAGAAAGTGAACTAGAGGCATTGTGGGTGAATTACATATCTCAAGCATTTAATGAGGTTAGGTTGACCAAGTTGCATTCAAAACGTCAACATGTTTCAAATGCTTTAGCTAGGAATCCACCAAATTGAATTCTTGGAACCATTTCCTTCATGAGGTTAATCAATGCAATAACAGTCTTCCAGTTAGTCTTCCCAGAAATGCCATATGCCAAGAATAGTTTTTCGTGAGCGTTTATGCCAGTTAACCCCCTCCAGTCATGGATTGCAACACTAATCTAAAACCTGATGAATCAAGGTACAGAAATAAAGTCTCGCAATAGTGAATGTCAATAGTTTCCTTTCACCCAAATATGTAAATCAGTAGCAAAATTATTAAAACTATTGGTCCATCTAACGAGATAAATGAGCATCACGATGCATGCAATGATATTCTGCCCATAAAGACAAGATAAAAGAATTGCAGCTGACATTTTTACCTGTAATGCCTTTTTGGCTGAAGAACTGTTCTCTCCACTGGAAGATCAACATTGAACTTCAAAAGCAAATGAGTGATATTGGGTGAAGGTCGACTCAGGTTATTGATCAAAAGCTGCACAAGAAAAAACCAAATAAGTACATTTAACCACATGCCTGAACATGAAATAGCATATAGTTTATCATAGGCACCCCTTTACCTGTAAAATAAGAACTCCAATATCTTCCTTCAAACTTTCAGGTGCTTGAATTTCTTGACTACGAGCTTCAAGGCAAGCTGCATAATCCTCTGTCAGACCATCAGCAATACCAGCTTCCAAGATAATAGACACCAATTGTGGAAGCCTTGCACTGAAAATTCGAGATAAGGTTATCACATTATAAACGTAAAACAATAGTCCTAACAAAAGTTCATGTTCAGTTAGCCCATGCTTGCAGAATCACAAATCAACATGCAATATCATCTAACATGTACCTATCCTTGGCTTACCTGAGAATGCTCATAATTCTTATCGAGCATTGTTGTATAGCTTGTGATGAATCATACCGTATGTACTCTAGTATAACAACTACCTGTCGGTTGTCATGAGCAAGAACTGCATCCACAGACTGCATCAGAGAAGTATTAGACCTTTAATTCACAAACAAATATTTTGTTCAAACACATCATTATTTGGCAACTTGCCTGATACATGGGCCTCCAAGTATCCACATAAGCTGCATCTTTGTTCAGTGCCATGAGCAGCAGTTCTAAACAAAGCAAGATAGCCTCTTCAAGATCCGGACCATGGGAACGACTCACACGTTCCTCCATCACTATATTCACTCCCAACATAAGAATGCTCATCACATTTCTGAAAATTGTCTTCCCACTCATAAAATCCTGTTAAAAAAAGGCAGATAATAAAGATGAATTGCATATGATTGTGAACAACTCCTGCCGGTAATATGTATCCATGCTAGTTAACAATGCATATAGCTAACCAATTATCCACAAAAGAACATACAGTCAAGGGATCTTAGGACCTCCACATGTACTAACACAGACAAAATTTTTAAATAAAGCATCACAAAGTAGAACCTTCATCACTTCTATGGTTGGCATTTCCGTAGCTTGAGAACTTATTCTAGAACGTGATTCGTTTATTCTCATAGACTGAAGCTCTGGAATGTGATCAACTTGGCTTCGTATGTCCTCATCTGTTGGTTGACATAAGCTCAGCATCCTTGAAACATACATTGTACTTAGCGAAGATTCTTTGACACATAATTAGAGATAATAAAAAGAATGAACTTTTCAATACCTACATTTGAATATGCTTTAGGCAGGCAACAACCAACTGCCATTTCTCTTTGATATCACAAAATGCTCTCTGTGAATACGTTGCAAATATGTGGTCCCGTATAAACCTGAATATCCCAAGAAACCTGGCAGTTTCCCATCAAAAAGGAATAATCAGCAAATTAGATAAGCAGAACTACATCAAAAGGTTCCTCTTTCCATACAGTGAAAGTAGTAATTATATCAGAAGCTTTACCTTAAACCTTTATCAGCAGCCTCAGTTTCTGCCGAAATTAACACATTTAGCAGTCTGACATACGAAAGTGTTGAAGGATACTCTTCACGTCTAGCTTCCACTTCATCTAGCTCGAAACTCATATCATAAACCTGCCAGTTTCCTCTTCAAATTCTGTTAGTATCAGTCACCAGGAGCTAGACTAAGAACTGAGTGTCATGGATAGTGACAAACCTGGGCTTGATGTGGCTGTGAGGTAATTCCAGTTGCCACAGGTCCAACCACCATTGGAAGGTCATATTGCTCCAATAAAGCCCAGATTTTGTCTTTCATAACTGGACTTACACCAACAAAAGTAGCTATAGCATTCCTGAGAGCTCCCTAAGGTCCAAACATTTCAAGTTAACTTCTCCAAATTGCACATGAAAGTATTGTTATTTTTCACAACCATGCATACCTTCAGATATGGTGGAACATTTTCATATGAAAGAAGCTTAAATAAAGGTTCAATATCAGAGAACCACTCAGATCTCTCAAGCTTATTTCCATTTTCCATCACCTGCAATAAAATCAAGAAATCCCAAATGAATGTTACAGAATTGTTGACTTATAGAAATGCCACAAAACAATTCCAGAATGTGAATTTCCCTTCACTGCACAATGGCTGACTACATTCACAACTCAAGCATACAAATGATCGTACCATGTCGCAAATTATCTCACCTAAATATTACTTTGAGATTGAGAATTGCCTCAGTTTCTATAGAGTGAAAACGTTTAAATCTTCTATTGTTCCATAATTCTTGAAACTTTAATGTATTGGGTGTCGATTGAAGGCAGTCTAGGATTGGGAGCCAATGTATTCTCTGACCAACCTCTAAAGGATCAACCACAACCACTTCCCATTATGCATTTTCAGTATTGATTGGCCTACAGCAATCCTGAATAGCTTTACTTAATGATACAAATATATTGTGGCAGTGGGTAACCTACCTTTTTCAAAACTTGCAAATAAGCTTCCAATGCTTTGGCATCCCCTTCTGGGAAAGGAGGCAACAATGCTCCAGTAGTTTGTAGGCTTTGTTTAAAATGTTGCTCATATACATTAAGGGAAGTGAAAAGTGTGTGCCATCCAACTGACCAAGAAGTTTTGCTTTGTAGAAGTAAATAGACTTTTTTAGCTCCTTCTTCACTTGAGGCCTGGATCAGCATATAATTTGAAAATATGAACTTCCCAAACAATATCATTGTGAATTTTTTTAAAATTGAAAACAAAAAAGATATGCAGCAATTTAAATTCACCCTGTTCAAAATTCAGTCATTTTCATCTTGTCATTCTATTTTAATAGATCATTAACAGCTACTGATCTTTTCATTACTTCACACTAAAAAAGTATAAGAGATTTAAATTTGCAAAAACATGCACTGGAGATAGAATTACATACCAGTGCTGAGAGCATTTTCAAAAATGCAACCAGGGTCACATGGCTTGTATGGTTCTCGCTAGCAAAACGAGCAAAATTCCAAAGCCCATCATTCTCCAAGGTAAGACCTGGTTCATACTACAAAACAATTCAAAATATAATTATATATAATATAAAATTGTCTCAATAAATATTGACGAAAAAATTGCATGTTTAAATACACCTGAATTAAAAGAGAAAATAGCAGGGGAGTAACTCTAATTTTGTTGTTGTCATTAAGAAAAGTATATAGAAACAGATAAGAGGTAAAACATATTCAACCTGATAGACCTCAGTAATCAATTCCAGCAATGACAAATATGGTTCAGCTTGTTGCTGAGCTACTCTCTGTTGCTGTGCCTGTTCATCTTCATTCCCTGAACCGTAAGGTAGGTCATAATAAGAAGAGTCTAAAATAGCCATTGCAGCATCCCGCAGCCTTTTCACCTATGCAAAAGTATTTCCATTTTATATTACATATAGTTTGCAACCTCTCTTAAATTCTGAAAAAATTTAGCATAAAACAGATTGACACCTTATCCCTGCCTACTGGCTGAGAAAGAAGGCTAGTAATCAACTTGTGAAGATACGCACGGTACATAAAAACCATATCCTCATCATCATTCTGTAGAATTAAAGTCGGTAAGTATGAGAAGAAAACTCTCTTGCTACAGCCTACAAGTGCATAAATTATGAGATTAAAATGGAGCCTCTCAAGAAAACTATGTCACTTTTTTACTTTAAAAAGAGCTTTAATACATATTTAATCTCAACACATGCACACCATAAGTTTAGCATCACACTTTTATCTTCTCATAAGTCAAGATATGGTACGTCAACCGAAGCTGCCTGTACATATAGAATATCCAATGTTGTTCTTTATGGATTCAAAGAACAGTTTCAAGTTTCCCACTGTGATGTAGCCATGCACATCAAATTCACAACTACCAAAATCATTTTTGATACAGTTGGTGTTGGCTGCATACCTGAAAAGCAGGGGACTTGAGGATGTTTGTTACTAAAAACTTGAAAGAGTTTGAATCACAAGTTTGATCAAGCACTGAAGAGATGGCACTGTTTCCAGAATACGAAGAGTTCAAAAGTGGTGAGACGGTCATGCCTGAGCTCGAAAGAAGCATTAAAAAAACGCCCCATGCTAATCGAATACAGTTACAGAAACCCTCCACAGATTCATCACCTCCACTCTCCATGATCTGAAACAACACAATGTCTGAGCCATGATTTCCAGCAAATCTGTAGTGTCATCCATGCTGCATAATAACTATGAATAAAATCTATTGATTGTTGACCATTACAACCTGCTGTTGGAATTCCTTATGGAAAGTAGCATCAACTGCAAGAATAGAAGGCATCTCTGCAGTACCACTAAGGGCATCAGAAATTAATGATACAAGAATTGCAAAAAGAATGGTGTAGGCAATCTGCAAACAACCACAGTAGGTCAGGCAAATCAAAAGGTAGTATATAATAATCGACATCCAGCAGGAATTATAACTTCATGTTGAAAGACCACAAGTATAGGCACTTATAATGTGAACATACTAGTGTACATCATAAGCATTATAATTTACCATATAATGCATGCTCTAATCTCACCTGCAGCTTCACAGTTTCAGTCACCGCAAGCAAACCATGTGAGTTATCTTTCAGCAAAGAATAATATTCTTTCATTTCTTGGGGTCCTGGAACAATATAATAGTACAGCCAAATTTCATCATATACTCACTATATGCTGAATGAGAAAATGGCAATAAAATAATGGAACTTTGAAACGAGGAGTACATCTACCAAAATATATAAAACGACATTACAATTTATTTTGGAGACGCCGTGACCATATAAATTTAAATATCAAAAGCCACCCCTAAAGTGGGGCATGAAAGTTGACAAGAGCTACATAAGACACTGCCTATAAACACCAACTATACCAGCAAGTTTGCCTAACATACAGTTTTGCAGCTATCTGTGTTTTCAATTTGAGATCTAACTTATCATACTCTCTTTCTTTTATCGGTTATGACGAAAGAAATACCAAAGAGCATCAGTCTTAGGAGCAGCAACAGGGTGTTCAAATTCTATGCTCAGGATTAATCTAGCTTTATCATCTCCTAAAGAGGCAAATTGAGGGTTGTCTTGTGTTTCATCCATAGCCCAGTTTCATTGTCTCCATGATTTCAAACACTCGCAACCACGCAATAATTTGAAGGATTACATAACCATAAATAATTGCAAATTTAAATATTTCAAGATTTGACATGAATAAATAGGTGGTCCTTAAAACTTACAAGAAACTTCTGCAGTCTAAACTCAAAAGACCAAACATTAGAAACAAACCTCTTCAATGCAAAAAATGGATCATATAGTGTACACATTACCTGTGCGCAGAATCAAGCACGAGAAGACTATGCATTGGCTTAAACTCAAGCGTTCCCTCAGCGCTATACTACTTCTCTGGACAAGTGCCCCTCTTGAGTCAATAACGAACTGTTCCACTCCAGGACCCCCACAGCCAGCAGGTTCCTCCCTACTCAAATCCTGGATTATAATAATAACTTGAGAGCATTAACAACACCCTCTGGACTAAAACCATTCTTCTACCTAAGTGGCATGCCACAATATATATAGTTACACTTAATACAGCCATTGCTGGGATATTTATATATAAGGCCTTGTTAATTTAGTACCTTGATGAGTGTAAGCAGTCTTTGCCTTAGCCCGGACTTTAGCAACCCCTGAACATATCTGTGGATGTCAGCAATCAGGTCTGGATCAAGCTCCTCATCCAAAACAATAGCCTGTCTTTCCACAAACACTTAAAGAAGTCAACAAAGCAAGCTGAAATATTTAAAGATAAAAAGAGAATTACTATTGAGGAAAACTCTGAAATCCCCTGAAGTTTACTTTATTTCCCCAAATGACCGTGAGTTTTCATTATTTCCCTATATGCCTTTGTCAAACCCAAAAAGAGAGAAAAGGGAGATGAATTAACCGTACAATAGTTCAAACAACACGTATACTTTGCTCTTTTGGAAAATAGCAAGAAGTTAGGGATATATGGGAAATTAAAGAAATATCAAGAGTATTTCCAAATTTTCCAATAAATATTTACACAGACCCGCAGCAGCAGTTGTAATGCTGTTATTAAAGCCCTCCTCTCTGTGAACCACAGACCCAAAGAAAGCCTCAAAATTTCTAATGGCTCGCGGCCTAGTAGACTCCACTGCCAACAACACACAAGCATAATCAGCAAGGATCCAACCATGAGCTCTGCATCAGCATTAAAAACAGAAATACCTCTTGATGAGCAGCAACAAGAAGACTGACACATTCAATCTCGTTCAAGTGAAGATCATCACTCAACTTAAGTGCCTGCATGTAACATTGTTTGGTTGCATCATTGTTAAAATATGTCACAGTTTTTTAGTCATCATGCCCATATAGCATTTATTTACTCAAAATATTGTTCCTCCTTGACCATTGGATGCCTTCCTGGTTCTATACCGACCATAACACAAGAAATAGACCCATCAAAACCAGTAACTTCAAATTTCTTTTGACAAATACAAGAAGCTCTGGAATGGCTTATTTTTAAGAGCTCTCAACTTAAGTGCCTGCAAATAACATTGTTTGGTTGCATCATTGTTAAAAAATATGTCACAGTGTTTTAGTCATCATGCCCTTATAGTATTGATTTACTCAAAATGTTCTTCATCCTTGACCATTGGATGCCTTCTTGGTTCTAAACCCAACATAAAACAAGAAATAGGACCATCAAAATCAGTAACTTCAAAATTCTTTTGACAAATACGAGAAGCTCTGAAATGGCTGATTTTTAAGAGTTCCACTATAGTTGACAAAAGCATTTTTCACATGTTTCTGGTCCACAAATTTGGCTGCTAATTTTTTAAGGCTTAAGCTGTTTCTTTAGTTACAAATTCAGATAAAAACTACACAATTGTTTATCCACAAAAGCAACTGCTTTTTATCTTTCTTTATACCCACCAGGATCTTCAAATCAATAATAATGACATGCACTTTCTCCCACATTTCCTTGATTGTTTTGTCATCATGAAATCAGCATTAGTAGGTTTTGTAGCATTCTTATCCTTGGCAGCTTGCAAGACAGAATAAACATCATGAAGAATCGTAAATAATGACATTGCCTTGATTGTTCACAAGTTGAGAGAAAAATGCAATTGTCATCACGAATTCAGGTTAGTAGGTTTTGCTGCAATTTTCTCTTTAGGAACTTATGAGACAGTAAAAATCATCATCAACAACAACAACAATCTTTAAGTATCTTAATTATGGACAAGACGAATGGTTGGGACTAGCCTACTTGATCACTTCAAGGAACACAAAGAAGTTAGAACACTGATAGAAGCAGTTTGTGTCTTCTAAGAAAAGCTGAACACAAATTTTAGAAGTGCCTAAAAGAATTTAAAAGTTTGCTAGCTTCTCTGAAAATTTACTAATGACATTGAATGGATAATGACTGGCTCAGCTAAAAACGAATTGTACAACCAATTACAACAAAACCAGATGTTGGTACTAGTTATATAAGCAAGCTAATTTAACATAAATATACATATATGACCAATCCTGAAAACGTAAACAAAATCCTAGTAGAGTGAGCACCATTCACTAAAATGATCGTGGTATATTGTTTATTTTATTTACAACAGACAGAATCACATGAAGCTATTCAACCAATTAAAAATACATTTTTATTAGATACAGCCTTATTAAAAAATACATTTTTATAATGATTTTGCTTCAGTGTTTATTTCATTCCAAAATATAGCATCAAATGAGACAACTCAACCAGCTAAACTTTGTGATTTTAACTATTTCAGAAACAGAACCTTACAATTTGCACATCTTGGTCATCTAATGGTGTTGATGGACCATTGGGCAATCGAACTTCTTTAGCTAGAACTTGTGCTCGATCAGCGGCATTTGGAGGCTGCAATAATAGAATTCTCTCTCTCTTCCTTTCTTTCTTCTCTCTATCTCTCTCTACATTAGAAGAAGCCAAGAGGAAAGCTCGTGCACTGCACGTACGAGTGGTTGGTTGGGCCGAAAAAGGAAGCCCACAAGAAGATGCCAAAAATCTCGAAACAAAGATTGGGGCATCAGATATTCCATTTGCTTCAGCGTGGAGGGTGGGAAGAGATGAGTCTAGAGCTAAAGCCCTTATTATCCATTTCATGGATATTGACAAGAAAAAAGATTTCCTCTCTAAAAGAAAGGCACTCAAGGGTGAGAAAATATACTTAGATGACGATCTCGCTCCAGCCCAAGTGGCACACCGCAAAGAAAACATGCCACGAGTGCTTGATGCAAGAATGGAAGAAATACGGGCAGTATATAGAGATGGTAAGGTCATTATTACAGAGAAGAGAACCACATGACAATATATGGCCTATGATACCCTATGCATGACTATATGAAATTGCAACGGCTCTCTACGGACAGATGTCGGATATTTTGAAGATACCTTCAAAAACACAGATATTGCTATGTATACAGAGACCCACCGGTGCATGGCTAGCAAACTCCATGAGGTACAAGGATATAGATGGGAGACAATATGTCGTCCCCAACCTCAAACACCAGGAAGCACTAGAGGTTCGGGAGGAGTGGCTGTGCTATACAAAAAGGAGCTCCATGACAGAGTGGATGTTGTCCATAAGGATGTAGATGCACGCTACATGTGGATAGGAATCAAAAGAGGGGATCTCATGGAGCTATATATTACAATTTGCTACTTTCCACCTGCCTACTCAAGGTTTGCACCTCAAGGTGAATCACCATATCTACCATTATACGATGATATCATAAGATTTGCTACTATGGGGGACATAATACTACTAGGAGGTTTTATGCACGAACCAAGGATGAACAAACAATTATGTTTGACACAAACGAGGCTGTTTATGGAGAGGTTATGGCAGAAGAGGTTGGTCTAAAATGACAAGCTCAAGATATTACTGCTATAACTGAATATGGCAAACACTTTCTGGCATTGGGAAATGCACATGGATTTGTGATATATAATGGATTATCACAATGGCCTGGATCAGATGCTTTGACATGTTGGAACCCAAAAGGAGGTGCACGCACAGTCGATTATCTAATGGGATCTCCATCTCTTATACCTGAAATAAAAGAGTTTACTATATCAGGTAGACCAATTGGCTTGGCAGCAAATCATGCATATCTACACCTTGAGGTAAAGGATAGACGCACAAGGGATGTATATGCTAAGAAGAGTGAGCTGGCTAAATATCTATTTACTCACAAGACAATTGATGTTTATAATTGTGGAGTATACAATGGCATGCTAGATTTGGATCCTTTCGCACCCCTTGATGAACTTACCCAAGGATTGTCAAAATCATTGCATAAAGCAGCCACAAATGCCTTTCCTCACACAACGGCCAATCTCCCCAAACTTGGTAGAGTAACACAAAATAGTTGGTACGATGAGGAATGTCGCGATACAAGGAGATGCTTGTAGCGTGAATTAACTCGGGGCATTTATACACACAAACAAGCGAAAAAGAAAGATATATTAACGTCTTCTAAGGCCAAATTTGGCCCATGAGACAATTGGTTTACAACAAAATGGGATATTTACCCATTCATCGAAAGTAAAAATAAAATAAAAATAGAGCTTAAGCTAAATAGTTCTAGTAAAATAACAATCATGTTCTACAATGAAATGGCTTTATACTAGGCCTAGTTTCATCTCCATCCAAGTCTCTCGAAAAGAAGCAGGGGGTCAAAGGGTTTCGATGTGGATGTGGCCCCCCGTGGTCCCAATGTAGAAGCTACCCCAACCATAGCTTCTAGTCGGCGTAGCTCACGTTCCCTTATCTTCTTAATCGTTTCTACTCCACGTCAAGTTGGTTTGAAGCTCAACATACGAGGGCATTTGGTCGTTCTTTGCATTTCTGCTTCCTCAAGAGAGAAACCAAGTGGCGTAAGTGTATCCACATTCACCGTCTCCCCTAGTTCCTGAAAAATTACGCTACTTACATGTTGATGAATATTAAAAGGGTTATGGTTAACACTTTGTAGCTTATTCTCCCTATGTTGTTTTAGCTCTAAGATATACCTACCTAGTCTCTTTATATCCAGGGTATCTAATAGTTTGGAGAGGGTGGGAGAGGGTCCTAATATGTCTTGGTATTCCACCCTTATCTCGGCATAGGTTGGACACTTGCATGTAAAGTGATACTCATCCTCTATCTCTATGTGACATAATCTACATAGCCTTTCCTCTCTAGGAACTCTATTAGCCCAACCATTCTCAATCTCAAGTTGGTGAGATGATATCCAAAGTTGTCCAATGGCCGCCCTTAGTGCATTTCATAAGAATGTATCTAGATATCTTGGTCGTGTAATAAAACCTAACTTAGAGAAATGCAAGAAGTGTTCCTTATGATCCAACTACCTCAACTGGTTTATGAGAGAGGAGTAGGTGACATTTACTCCTAACTCGTGATGATGTATAAAAGATAAGGACTTTAGTTTTCGCTAGATTCACTACCAGTCCTCGTTGTGTGCAAAAGTCATCTAGGGCATTAAGATGCTTTTGTAGATCGTGTTCAAACTCTGAGAGCAACCTTCCATCGCCTCGTAAGGAAGAAGATGAGATTGTATTTGGCTAAATTTGAAGATCATTTATATTGCTTGTTTCTTGGACAAGAAAGTAAAAGAGAATGGAAAATGGAAAATGAGAGGCAACCTACCACACATCTGACCTCACCTCAAGTGTGGCCTGAATATGCAAAGGTCCTATATGATATCTCGGGGCAACCTCCTCTTCCCCACCCTCATGGGTCACGCCCACATGAATCAAACTTTTTTACTACACAAAATGTAAGAAATGCCATTGCTCGGCTACAATTTGGTAAGGCCCAGGATCATGATGCTTTGGTGGATTGGTGAGTGAGCACTTTATCTATGCCCGTGACACCTTGCTCCCATTGCTAGCACACATCTACCTTGCTCCCATTGCTAGCACACATCTTTAATAGAGCCATGTGTGAAGGTTTCCCTACTAGATGGACTCAGCATACCATTGTGCCAATCCTCAAGAGTGGAGACCCCATGATGCCAAGCAACTATAAGACAATAATGATTGGCCATTACCTAGCTAAACTATATGGCTCGATTCAAGAATCAGAATTGAGTATATCGGCAGATCAGAATGGCTGCCATTCAGTTGGACAGGTAGGCTTTTGGAAGGGGTTCACAACTTTGGATCACATATTCACCCTTTGGGCCCTTTTTGAGGAGGGCAGAGCCCATAATAAGAGGATTTATTGCTGCTTTGTGGATTTCCGAAAAGCCTTTGACATTATCCACATGCTCAGCTTATGCAGCGGCTAGAAGCCCTTGGTGTTCCTACAGATATGCAATGGGCAATCTATGCACTCTATGAATCCGTGTCAAGAAAAGTGTGGTCTTCCAAGGGTTTGTCAGAGGCGGTGGCTAGCACAATCAGAGTGAAGCAAGGATGCCCACTATCACCCACTCTCTTCGGTCTCTATATTGATGACGTATCACATTACATAGAGAGATTTGGGGGTTTGGGAGCACGCCTAGCAAGTATAGTTATACAAATATTACTATATGTTGATGATATTGTGCTGTTTTATGACTCTCTGGAGGGGCTACAAAGAAATCTAAATGCCTTAAAACTATTTTGTACAGACAAAGGTTTGTCAATCAACATGGATAAAACTAAAGTGATGGTGTTTAACACCACTCAAGCATGGGTAACAAGATCAGAACCGGAATTCTTATTGGGAGAGGAAAAGGTGGAATACACACGCTCCTACACATACCTAGGAGTAACATTTACAAGGCCTAGGTTCTCCTTACAAGAGGCTGATTGTACCCGACTTTCTCATGGATATGCAGCCCTTGGTGCTCTTGAGAGACAATGTGCACAATGTGCACATTTGCAGTTCCAAGAGCCACGAACTAAGCTATGGTTATTTGATACAATTGTCACACCAACTCTTCTCTATGGAGTAGAAACATGGGGACCGAGTCTTAACAAGGCAAATCATTAGAAAGATTTAGACAGACCTTTAGTGTCAATGATTGCCCGCATGATAAGGAGCAAAGCAACAGTGCCCCATGAAATAATCCGGGCAAAGATGGGAGCAGCACCTATAATCACCGAGGCATTGTTCTGATCAGTGACATTTATCCAACATCTTTGGGAGCTCCCTAAACGAAGGTACCGAAGGTTGGCACTTATGTCATCAAGACAACTGGCTGAAAATGGAGACATTCATTGTTGGTATGCTGAAATGCAGCAATGGTTAGAGTCACATGGCATGAGTATAGATGCACTACCCCGTTCCTATATAGCTTGGATTGTTCCCATCTAAACATGGCCCACTATAAGACACACATCGGAGGATGGATTCATCATTAGGCCACCTTATATGGACATACATCTATCCCATGTGTTGCGCAGTGTGATAGGGTAGTTGCAAACTTCATCACATCAGTTACAGATTGAGGTAGGCAGATATACACAACTACCTCTAGAAAAAAGAATTTGCCAATTGTGTCATCAAGGAGTGGAATCCGGACACTATGTTTGTCACTATAGTGTCTTTTATGAAATCAGTGGGAGATACCATTGCCTCTTTAAACGGCATTGACCCACTACGCAAGGTAATAGAATGAGGACTAACGATGCCTAGGACTTTTCTTGCTAGAGCTCAAGAGACATCGGGAAAAGTTGTTGAAGAATACAGCCACACAAGCTCATCCACAAAGAATAATCACAACTTTTTTTAGCCCCATCACTCCTACTAATGCTACAAGTCAATCAAGGGATACACAAATGGGCTCTCGACCAAGACATAACAAAGGGGTTACAATTGATCAGACAATAGCAATTTGTCGTGCACGTAGGCCCCGGCCTCATGGAACACAACCTAAACACCCTTGTCATCGACAAATAAAAGCCATTATCTCCCGCCATCGCAGGTGCTTCCCTCGCTTCGGGGACCTTTCCATTTTGGATTGACCTATGCTCGAGATCTTTCGAAGACAAAAGTTACAATACATCTAACTTGAGAATCTCACATGTGCCGAGAACCAGTTTCCCTCATCTCTTTTTATCTTATTTACTTTTATATTTACGGAGTAATATTTATTTTATTTTATTTGTTGTTCTCAAAGATGAGACAACGCTTAAGATGTAATCTCTTGTTTGGTCTTATAGGCCATCTTGGCCTCTTAAAAGATGTTAATATATCCTTCTTTCTTTCTCTTGATGGAAACCTCATGATGCCAAGCAGCTATAGGACAATCATGATTGGCCATTACTTGGCTAAACTATATGGCTCGATTCTAGAATCAGAATTGAGTATATGGGCAGAATAGAATGGCTGTTGTTCAGTTGGACATGCAGGATTTCAGAAGGGGTTCACAACTTTGGATCACATATTCACCCTCTGGGCCCTTCTTGAGGAGGGCAGAGCCAAAATAAGTATAAACTATACATTATGGACAGTAATGAGCCACTTGAAAAAAGTCCCTCACATCAACTTTCTAGAATTGAACAGCAAGCAAAAAGATCCAAAAGACATATAAAAGAAAAATTTCGTATACCAATTGAATGCAACAAAGAAAAATGGTTTGGAAGATGAGATGCAACACACTTCATCATGATACATCAATAGATTCCATTGTGAATGGCCTTTTTGAAAACCAATTGTTCACATGGGAAAAATGTGATGGCTCAAGCTTCATTGTAACTAACTACAAAACCATATTCTTCGTTCAACCGGGAAACCAACACATCAATACATTTTAGAACCCATCCCGTTGTTTGTCATCCATACCATTGCTTACAAAATAGCTCACACTCACTAAGATTGAGATAGGTTCGGGAGTTCAGATGTCACACTTTGAGACAATACTTTTCCTTTTTTCACATTTGTAGCCCACCAACCCCCTTACCATAACCACTAGAGTCTCACCCTACTACCTCCACATTCCTCACATCATACAAGGTAGAAGATGGTCATTCTATGCCTTCAACACACAATCTTCTAGCCACAGAGAGCTACTAAGTGTACATCTCATATGCAAGAAGCACAATTGCCCTTATCCTTGCACTCATATTGACTAGGGCCTTCCCAACACATGGATCACACATACTATCCATAGATCATGGGACCCCCTAGGCAACTATCAAACTATCATGCCTGGCCACATGCTCACCAAACTTTGAGCATTGTTGAAGTGAAACTCAGGACGAGGTCAAAGAGATATGAAGACAAGAGGGATTTAGGAGAGCCTTCTCTACCACCAACCACATCCTTTCATTATGTTGCTTGGTGGAATAGGCAAAGAATCTGCATTGCTCCTGAAGAAGGAAGTTGATACCAAGTTGTATGTTAATAGAGCCCAAACACAATCAGTTGTTTATGCCTATTTCAGCAACTAAAACTCCCATGTAGAGCTTCCAAAATATTCTCCATTGGGCATAACAGAGAAGAGAGCAATTTAGTTACAAAAGCTACAAACTGCAGCACTCTAAAATTATTCTAAGTTAGCTTTGACACTGAATTTCGAGTTCATCAAAAGAGGTTCGTTTAAATAAAGCAAGAATTGCTCATATTTCCAAGTTTCACCTCTTCAAAAAATATCTTGCCCATTCACTTATCTGTTATTTTTAACTTTCAATCAACTATATGTATGTAGGCCCTGACCTAAACTAACTTTATAAGGTTTAGTTTAAGATTATATGAACACTCCTCTGCAGATTGGAACCCAAACCTAATTAAACCAACCCATGCCAATCCAGGGCTCTATGGCATTGGCTGCTCCACTCTATGGACAATCAGCTCTCTTTGTCCATGCAAAGTAGTTTTTCTTGATTATAAAATCTCCGAGAATGAAAGAGAGAGAAATGTAGTAACTTCTTTTAAGAGGCCAAAATGGCCTAAAAGACCAAACAAGAGATCACATCTTAAACATTATCTCGTCTTTGAGAACAAACCAAAATAAATATAGTTAAACATAAGTTGCTAAAGAGATGATGGGGCTGTGGTCCAAATACCTATAGCCTTCATTTGCAGCACATTAGCAATTTATTGTAACCCCTTTCAAGGGTCCTAGTCAAGTTCCCACTTTTGTAGTTCTTGATTGAGTCATCGCATGAGGAATGATGGATCTAGATAACTCAAAAAGAAAATTGTAAATAATGTCATAAGAGAACCAAAATAGCACTTATTGATGATATGATGTCCCAACAAGGAATTTCCCAAAGATGGAGCTATCATTCTTCTTGGTGACTTTAATGTACAAACTGCACAGTATCAGATTTCCTTCTGTAAAAAACTAATAGTTGAACAAGATAGATGGAGAAGAACTGGGACTACATGAAGTTCGCAAAATAAGGAGTATACAATGGACGCAACATGTCTCTTGGCAATGGAGATTAGCATAGGGAGATGCCCATAGTTATTCCACTATGCCCTAAAACAGTTAGTATAATGATGAAGAGTTAAGGGCCAATTACATAGTGAATGGCAATTGTGATCATTTCTCACCAATAGTCTGGCATCATCTTTCACAGCCTCAAAAGAAAAGAGGTTTTTCCTAGCACATGTCGAGAAAGAAATGAGTCAATTGTTTATGACAAAAGCTAGTTTATCACAAGTTTCCTCAATAATTGGAATGAAGCAACGATGTGAACCATTTTCTCTAAGTCTATTTAGACATTATACCGAAGAGGTCTCTAACTATGTAGGGAGGTCAGAGGAAGATTGAGATCAACTTCGGGCACTTGGATATTCTTGTTATCGTATGAGAATGATATTGTAGCACCAGTAGGTTCTCCAGAGGGATGTTAAACAATGTTTGTGACAATAGGCTATCAGTTAACCTTGCAAAAAATAAGGTTAACCATGTTTAACACTACATGCACCTGGGGTCACGCAATTACATCAGTTTTCACTCATTGGCAGGATACATTGGGGTGGCACAGTTTGCACTGGCCCAATTTTTCTATGATGAATCTTTTTGTGGCAAAATTAACCAGACGATATGCAGCTTTGGGTGGGCTAGAATCGGTTAGCCCTGCTACACTATATGGAGTTAAGGTTTGGGTCCTCGCCTAGTTCACCACAGTAGATTTGTGGCGTTTCTATGAAGGTTGAAGAGCAATGGAAAGGATACTTGTACCATGATCTTCAGGATGAATTGAGTTAAAGCATTGGTACCCCATGTGATCATTAGAGTTGCATATGTAAGCACCACATCACATTGGAGTGGAGACCTTGCTAGACTAGAATCTTTCATCCACAATGCTTAGATGTTTGATCAAATTTGGTGTGCCCAAAGGAGCAAATATTAGAAAGTGCACAGCCTACAATGAGATTTTATGGCCTTTCAGTCTTTTTGGAGTGGCTTCTGAACCTAAGACTAAGTCATGGATTATTGTGATCAGAGATACTTGTGAATCTTATCTCGAGAAGATTTATAGATTTAGAAAGACTATCAACAGAAGAATCAAAACTACCCCATGGAGGTACTTGCCAACGCCAGATTACTGATTTCTTTGAGCAGATCAGCCAAAAAGACTCATGGTCAACACCACACCTGGTGGCATCTCCACAACAAACTCAAGGAAACGTGGGCAATCAAGTCATCAGCTTGATTATTCTTGACGTCCTTGCATCCACAGCTCTTCCCAATATAAATGGAAATTGCATCAAAAGATCTGGAGCATCATCATTCTATAGAGATGCGTATGGGATATGTTCCCTCCTCTTTGTATGAATAGTCGCAGTAACATCGTCTCACTCCATTTACACAACTGTCACTGTTTGATTACTTATCCATTCCTTTCTGTGTCTAAACACCACAAGTAGAGTTTCTGTTTTTTCCTACCATCCGACACTGAAAAAGATCTTACCTGGACGTATATTTCTTTTGTCTCGTACACGATTATGATCTTTTGAAGACATTAATGTACAGTTCATTTTCATTTCTATTTTTATAACTCACACCTCATACTATCATCATTGTCATTAATCATATGTACAATCATCATTAACTACATGTAGCATTACATTTATTTTTCTTCATTATTGGACCGGCCTTCATCATCATTGACTACTTGTACTTCTGATTCCTGGTGAAGGTTGGTTGTAGCATAATTGCTTGCTATATGGTATGTTTTCATGCCTCCTATCCCTACTTAACCACTGATTATGCCATGCAACGTTTCTTGTTTAAACATTATATGTGAATTGTTTGATTTCTTGCTAGAAACAAGGATATATTTCTGCAACTTTCTGAAAGGAGTCTAGTTCATCACATAATATTGCATTCAGAAGGTAAAATGGAAACTTCCCTTGCAAAGGAAAAAGGTAACAAAACAAATATTAATAAAGCCTATCATTGGAGTAATCAATAATGAAGTTCGCTCTTCAATAAACAGTGAATTCTTGCACTGCAGCATTATGTTCGTTTGTAACCCTGGCGGATTGTTTTACCATGGCTTCTACATTATCTCACAAAACTAATTTTCTAACCCTTACCATTCTTTCTTTATCTCTATGTCTCACTCTATTTCTGACTCCCTGCCTCTCTCTATCTATCTATCTCTCTTGGATTTGCACTTACAGTATGTTGAAGAAACGACTGGAAATCGGGCAGAGAGGCATGGAGAAGATGAGAGATCTCTGCACGTTCTCGAGGTGAAAGGCGAGGCCCAGCGAGGAGAGCTCCTTCTAAAGACTGCAGCAGCCGTCTGCGAGAAACCATGGCTCCTTAAGTTAAAACGGCTGTCGTCGTCTTCCTGCCTGCCTGTCTGTCTGTCTGTCTGTCTGTCTGTGTCTCTTCTTCGTGAGGGTTTTTCCCTCCACAAACAAAAAACTCAGACAGAAACCAAAAAGAAGAAAAAAACACTAAAAATGAAATAAAAACTTTAGGAATCAAAACGTTGATGAAAAATGAAAAACTTTGGTTGGTTATATTAATAAATAAAATACATAAAGGTTTTGGTTTGGTTTATGGAGGCCTTAAAAAAGAAGATATATATGTAAATATGCAGAGCGTCTTGTGTGTGCAAGAGCCGGTCCAATCTTTCCTTCCCATCCTTCCTGCTCAGATCTGATCGGTCCAATCTTTCCTTCCCATCCTTCCTGCTCAGATCTGATCGGTCCTTCGTGAATCCCAGAGACGCCTTCATGATTGCAAAAGTGTAATTGATAAAGGCTCGAACCCAACCATTTAAACCATTAAGTCATGGTTTCGTGGTTCAGTGGTTCAAATCAAACCATTGTCGATTGTTAATCGTGATCCTAATGTAGGCAATATAATCTTACTCGAAGTAGGCAATATATATGATATCACTCGTAGAATCCCCCTTTAAAGGAATGATGAGTGCACGTGAATGCCAAACTTTTGTTGTTTGCTTGTAGATGTGCATGAGTGATTGTTTATATATGTATGTAAAGTTTAGTTATACTTTTGCTTACATAGTTGTATAATCACATGTTGATCAGTGTAAATATGTGTACATGTGTACATGTGTATGTGTGTTTGTTTTGTGTGAATACACGCACATGTGTTTGTGCGTGGTTGAATGAATTACCTTGGGTGTTTGCACACCCACTTGCATTTAGGAATGAGTTTATTTAGTGTCGTAAGTGCATATTGTGTATTTGTGTGAGCAACTAACACCTCTTCACTCTTCTTACCCCAATGCATTCTCTTCCTTCCAAACCCATGTCCATATGGTTACAACACTAGCTTACCAGTGTTTGATCCTAGCTAGGGCCGCAAGTAAATGTCTCAAGGTCCAAAGTACCTATAGACAAAGTGTCCTAAGTCTAAAGAGCCTAGGGACAAAAAGGACCTAGGCTTGTAGAATCCAAGGTTGAAAAAAGAATGTCCCTAAATTCGAAGAGCTTGGAGATGGATTCTTCGTTGTTTCCCTTCTTCGAGAATCGCTCTCACTCTTCCCAAATGAGCATCACCCAACGGAAGGGCACTAATTTTCCCTAACCCAAAGTGCATGTTTGAATCTTGTAGCTCATTAAAACTTCTTGCTAATTTAAAAATCATTACAGTACTCCAACTTTTCAGGTCGTAAATTGATCCTATCGCTCATCAAAACCTCTTCTTAATATAAAATTCATTACAATGCTCCAACTTTTCAGACCGAAAATTCCATTGTAAACCATGTGAATGTGGCAACAAGTTTTGTGAATGTCCTTTACATAGAAGCAAGTGCCAAAACTTGTCAAATTTTGCTTCCTTTAATAATTACAAGTGTCTAGAAGACTAGATTGTCTCTATCATGTAATGGGATTTTGACAAGGTAATTGAAACAATAATTACGTTATTGATATGATATGTCATCGTGCATCAAACCCATGCCATGCCATCATCTAAGATTAGCAAACATATACGACAAATAACACATAATGGCAAACATGTTGCTAATCTTAAACGATCATCAAATATAGGATCCCATCATACAAGAGAGTTACGATCGACAAGTCTATTGCTCCATGCTAGAAAATCTTATCGAGATCTCACCAATTCCTCAACCCTCCCTCCAACTTTATAATGTGAGCCAAACATGTTGCAAACCTTTGAGTTGGGGTGTCTCTATCATATAATGGATTTTTTTTCTTGAAAAAATATTCTCCATTGGTATTAAAATTAAAGTGGCCAAAGGCAATATACAAAAACTTCTTTAGTTGTTTGCAAAGAACCATACTTCACATACATATAAAACAACATGTTTCCTATTAAAATCTCATATTCTAGCCCTTTCTTCACAAATTCAACATAAATGCATTGACCCTCATTTGGTCAGGCTAAGTCAACACAAGCTTTTAGGCTGTGTGAATATGTCAAAGCATTCTGAAGGATTCCTTTGTCTTGCATCTATTAAAAAATAATACAACACCTCCTTGGCATATCCATGGTCTATATAGCCTCTTATGAGTGCATTCCATGAGATGATATCTGAAACCATAATTACTTCTTGGCCATAACTTATGGATCCTTTAGTGCCACATGATCTCAAGTAGCAAATATAAGTAATGATTGATGGAGAGATATAAGCATGCTGCATTTTTTTTTAACAATGTAGTACCTTATCACAATTGTGAATTTCAGTATAGCCAGTGAACAATGCATTCCAAGAGACTACGAATCGAGGTGAAAGATGATCAAAAACTACTTGAGCAATATCAAGTAATCCAAATTTTGTATACATATCAATTAGCCTATTATTGATTAAAAGATCATGCTCCAAACCCTGTTTGCAGATACCGTTGTGCACTTCTTGTCCTTTTTCTTACTACTCAAATATTTCCACATGTTTTCAAGACACAAACAAATGCCACGACATTCAGAGATATACCTTCCGAATGCATATGTGAGTGCCATATAAGAGCATCCTCCCCACGCCCATTTTTAGCATGTCCTGAAATCATTGTTTTCCAAGATAATATATTCTATGATGGAAGTCTTTTGAACACATCATTGAGTGCCTCTGCGAGAAAGCCACATTTCATATACATATTCAACAAGGTAGTTCCAACAATCACATTACTTTCAAGTAACCCTTTCTTTGTTATCACCACATCCATTTCTTGGCCTTTGCTAACAACCAATGCATGCCCACATACTTTCAAGATGCAAACATTGAGAAAGATATCTTGATCTTGCATAAGTTGAACATAATTCAATGCTTATTTATCTTGGCCATTCTTTACATATCCTCTAATGAGTGAGGTCCAAAGAACCATATTTGAAACCATAAGCTTATCAAAAACCTCTTGTGTTTTTTCAAGGAAACCACATTTGGCATACATATCAATCAAAGAACCTCCAATACAAACATCTAAATCAAACAAGCCTTTTTCATTGATATCATCGTGAAGCTCTATCCTGTCTCAAGAACTTGCGACATAGGGCAAGCCTTGAGCAAAGACACATAAGATGGACTAAAATAATCCATTTTATGGCATCATAAGCTTGGCCACATTGAATGCATCCTGTGATGCAAGCATTCCAAGCAACAACATTCTTTGTGGGTAGTTCAGTGAAGACTTATTCAAATTTTACTAGGTCACCACATTTTGCATACATCTATACTAAACTACTTCCAAGATGGGTATTCTTTGCTAGAAAACCTCTTTGAAGAATACGAGCATGAACCTTGATACCTTCACGAAGGTCTTTCTTCTTGGCACAAGCCTTGAGATTGAACAGAATCTCAATTATTTCTTTATGGGTCTCACATTACATTATTTATATTCAGAACATCCATGGAAAACTAATTATTATGCAACTATCCGTTTTCCTGCCAAAACTACTCCTCTAAGTTTTCTTTCCTCAACAACTCGTAATTGTCCTCTACTTGTCATCATATCTTTACCCAAGTATTTATGTGAATAGCTTGGCATCACTAATTCCAATGGAGGGGTGTCACCTGTAACCAAGGATACTGCCAAAAAAGAGAAATCATTATTATTCTAAGGAATCATCATCTTCATAACCAAGAGAGACTTCTATATTTGATGTATCATCCTCATAGATTACTAAAGATAACTGATTTTCACAATCCATGACAACACCCGAATAGAATCATCATCTCCATAACCAAGAGAGACTTCTATTTTGATGTATCATCCTCATAGATTACTAAAGATAACTGCTTTTCACAATCCATGACAACACCCGAATAGTTAATCTGTCTCCCCTTATCCCGAGCCACCGGGTGAGGCAAGGATTGAAGGATTTGCTTACCTTTATCCCCCAATTGATTACCTTTGTACAACACACTAGATGAAACCTCTAACTTATGATCGCTTGTAGGGGAGACCTTAGAAAGAATTTCTTTTATCGTTAGGATTTCATGATCTTGCTTTTGGGATAATGGAATTTGCACTTCAACGACTTTATCCAGCTCCCTTGAATTATTTTGAGAAGAAATATCCTGACATTCATCGTTATTCAAATTATTATACGGGTTGCAATCCAACAAAAATATTTCAAGTTATTTGATGGAATAACCATGTTGTTGATATTATATATCATCATGCATTGATGCAAAACCATGCCATCAAAGCACATAATGAAATGATGATCATCAAGTTGTTGGCATATAAAATACATAATAAGCCAAACATAATGAAAAAAAAGGGAACATGATTGAGTAGCGAGATCATTGTAGATAAGAATTACAACCTACAAGTCTATTGTTACCCAATATAAAATCATATTAGGAACTCAACAACCCCTCATCGTTCTCCCCACTATAAAATATATGCCAATAGCACATCTTTCTTCATGGTACCAATGGAAATAGGCTTATTGTTGATAATGGCAAATGACAACTGCCAATTTCAAGGATATGTGGTAGGGTAACAACATATAGCTTAGTGGTGTTACGAGCATTTTTTACCAAGAGAATTTGATGGCTGCTACTCACGATCCTTGCATGAGGGATGTGTGTCATATCAACTGGTACACATGCCAATCATGGGTGAGAGAGATGGAGGAGCTATTACTTGTGAGCATGTAGGCATAATTCATCTAGATACACATGAGACCTTTAACATTATAAAGGTCATATAAGACTTTCAGCATTACACATTTCATGTAAGTGATATTGGTAATTTGGTTATATGCTGCTATACATTCCACATGAACCAAAAGCATTCAGCCATGTAAATCGGTCAATCAGCTGGAGCTCTCCCTCTTTGTAATTAGGTTGTACCTTCACACAAAGCCATGTTTGTCTCAATCCATGCACTAGGGTTCAAATCTCACTAATTGCACTGCTTGAGAGTAGAAGCCAATGCATGAACAAGTAATTTATCTTTCGCAAGATCCTTCTAATTACAAGATTTAATCACATTTGCGCCTCTAATTAGAAAGAGTGGGCATGTTCCTAATCGACCGAATCAAAATCTTAATTTTGCAAATTCTTCCGTCTAATTAGAAATTTAGTACTCACACATAAGAAAAAGGAATTAAAATGTTTGCTAAAAATCTCAATGGGGCTCAAAAGTTGGGAGTACACTTGTGAATAATGTAGATAAAAGACATGGAATCTACATATATAAAACCTTCAATTATGTCATGTTGTCAATGTAGATAATATAGATACATATACATCCCAAAGTTTACATATAACAACTCAAATATATGAGACCAATGATCAATCATTCTTTTGGAAGGAAGACTACATTTTTGAGGGTAGAACCTATCTATTAATCTCACAACCGCATCCATTCATATCTTCCACCCCTCAAGGGCCTCCCCTTCGCGGGGTCAAAATTATATCTGCAAGAAAAAAGAGCTTAGGGTTTTAATTCAAAACAATCTAACTACTAAACAAAAACTAAAAAACCTATGAGCAAAACCCAAGATTGCATAGAAAGTTGGATGAAGAGCCGAAAACAAGAAGAACGAAAAACCCATATAAATTCCAGGAGGGCATGAAAAAAGCAAACAAATGAAGATACGAGTTTTTCAGTATGTATCAAGCATTATCGTCATTTTATTTACCTTTCGATGAACTTCCGCCTCTCTTGTTGTTCTGCGCTGCGGAAAAACGCCTCGATCTCACCCAAAGATGGTATGTCATTGCCCCTATCAAAAGGAGGGGCACTGAAGGATCGAGTTTGGCTTCGACAAGATCTCCGAGATCTCGACATTGATTCCCGAGGATCTACACTCCGGACATCACTATCAGGTGTACTCTCTTCTTGGGTTCTTCCCCTTCTCTGTTGCCTATTGGGTTATTACAGATAATGCTGAGATGTCTTTAAGTGGAAACAAGGTGCATTGGCACAAACATGTTAATAAAAAGTACATAATGTGGATATGCAACAAAGTAATGTGAAATCTGCAAGAATGCAATCGTGTAATAGATTCATCGTAATCCAATGCTCAAACGTAAGAACAGATCATGGACAATCAGAAATCGCTAACTGAGAATTTCTTTTAACATGTTAATAAAAAGTACATAATGTGGATATGCAACAACGTAATGTGAAATCTGCAAGAATGCAATTGTGTAATATATTCATCGTAATCCAATGCTCAAACCTAAGAACAGACCATGGACCATCAGAAATCGCTAACTGAGAATTTCTTTTTACTTGTATCTTAACTAGATGTATGATGGATTGCAATGTAGAAATGCATAGTGGGTGTTTATTTTTCCTTTTACCTATCTTTATGTTTGTTCGGCGGCCCCATCATCTCACTTTCATCACCAAACGACAGCTCGACCTCCTATATTTAAGACCATCATTTATTTCACTTGAGATTGATTAGACTATAAAATACATATATGATGTGCATATGTTGAATAAGACAATATTGACTGAATAGGCCATCACTTTTGCATGCTCAATCCAGTACAACAAATAATTCCTTTCTAATTTCACAAAAAATTATTTGAGAGAAATGATATTATTTTTCTCAGCCTGGTTATAAGACTAGCATATTTTGCTCAATCTACTATATGATGATGATCATTGAATGAATAAAACTACATGGCCATCACGTTTTGCATGCTCAATCCAGTACAGCAAAGATTTCCATGCTCACTACACAAATTCGATGTGAGAGAAATGATATTATTTTTCTCAGCCTAGTTATAAGACTAGCAAATTTTGCTCCAATCTACTACATGATGATGATTGTTGTTCAATTTCATGTTAACAGAAAGACAACAGAAAGCCAAGATGAACCAAATCATACATTGGATGAGATAATCAATCCAGCATTGAAGTAGAAAGAAAACATAAGCATATACCTCAGCAGCACTAGAGCAACTCCTTGCATTAATCCTTTGAAATGCTTCTTCTTCTTCTTCGTCGTCGTTATGACTGCATCTTCCTATTAAAATCTGTTGTCTCCTGCGATGTCTTGTGAGGATACGGAGAGATGGGCGATGGGTATTAGAAACACACACCGAATTGCTCGTGGAGGCAGTAGGGGTCAATCTCTGGACATGGATTGAGGCCTCATCATGCTGATTGTCAATGTTGGTATCAATGACTGTCATATCTGAACATTGCATTGTTGTGTATTGGGCCTTTAGTGTTCTTTGAATCGAAGAAGTAACTCTACATGCATTATCATTATCATCATCATCATGAGGAAACTTTCTTTCATGATGATGGCAATGCAATTCATTACCACTGTCATTGCCATGACTGAATTTAGCAATACCATGATCATGAGGCAATTTATCACCGCCATCATCATTATCGCAGTACAATTTATCATCATCACAGTCATTATCATCGTCATCATCATGCAATTTACTGCCATTGCCATCATTAACATGATCTAATTCATCGTCATCATCATCATCATGCAACTTATCACCATCATTTTCATGAGTTAAATTGCAACTTGATATGCATTTCTTCTTCTTCTTCTTCTTCTTCTTCTCTTTCTTCTTCATCATCATTAAGCAGCTATGGAGCTTAATAGGAGACTCTACCACAACAACCAATTTTACTTGATTGTTGGACTCTCTTCTAGAGATGGGGGGAAGCTTCTCAAGACGCCTACTTCTGAGCTCCATGTAGCTTTCATGGCTTTTAATGACAGTAGACTTAGTTTCAGTCCTAGTTTTATTAGTTTTAGTACAAGATGGAGTGAAGACTTGCTTTGGGTCTTTCTTCTTTCCAGAGATTTTTGAAACTTTTTCTTCTTCTTTTTCCTTTTCATCTTCGAATTCTTTGGTTCGAATACTTTTCTTTGAAGAATCTCCTTGAAGATCTAGCGCTAGAGCTCTAGCTCTTGTTCTCACGCCTTCTTCCATAGATGATACAGAGGGTACAGATGAGAAAAGCACGGAGTTATAAAAACACGGAGACCAGATATATATGTGTATAGAGATGTAGATACATATAGTTATATATACAGAAAATACAGAATTGAGGAATGAAAGAGACTACAAAAAAAAAAAGGATTCAGAAATCACAAAGCTGAGAGCTCGCCACATTCATAGCTTGAGCTAAATCTATGAGACTTGAGGAAGAAATCGAAGGAAGAATGGAGAGGAGAGAGGATTCGATCAGAAGAAGGTAGAAGGGAATTCAAGAGCTTCTTCATGTTCCTTTTTCTTTCCTTCTCTCATTCATTCTGGCTATGGAGGAGGAAAATCAGAATGAGAAAGAAGGAGAGGGAGTGGGGGGGGAGCATAAAGCAAAAAGAAAAACTCAGACAGAGAACGTTGGAGACGCACGAGGGGAAGGGGTTTTACCTTTAACCATGGTTGGGTTGTCTGAGGATTAGGGTTTTTCTGTTCTTCCTGCTTTTGCTTTTTTGCTTTTTGCTTTTTTGCCTTTTGCTTCTTCTTTTTTGTTGACCTTCAAAAGAAGAGAATGGACATGTAAACACATACTAGGGTTTATCTCTCCAAGGATTAGGGTTTATATCTGCTCCTGCTATTGCTTTTTGCTTTTTTGTTGACCTTCAAAGAAGAGAATGGACATGTAAACACATACTTCCTGACCTCTAACCATGGTTGGAGTGTCCAAGGATTAGGGTTTATCTCTCCAAGGATTAGGGTTTATATCTGCTCCTACTTTTGCTTTTGGCTTTTGGCTTTTTTGTTGACCTTCACATAAGAGAATGGACATGTAAACCTGTCCCTCCCAACCCGGTCCCATCTTTATGCTCGTTATCAGGGTCCCCCTTCTTCATTGACTCGATGGATATCCCTCCAACACGTCCTCGCCTCTAGTTGCCCACAACTTCTCTTCTCTCCAACACCTAAATTAGGCACAACTTTCCTGTTATACCGAATGAGTCGTGCTTTGTTGCTTAAGCCTCCGTCGATTAGCCATCTAGTTGGCCACAAACATGCCTATTGTCCTGACATGTCCACCTAATCATACATGTCCTATGTCGTGTCCAAACACATACTGGTTGCCCACAATAGGTTGGGTGAATTGGGTGCAAGCCTATCTTGTTGTCGTGGGTCTAGTGTTTGGATGTTCATCTAACTGCAAACAATCTATTTGGTGTGAGTCCATCTAGCTTGCCCATGGTTTATCGTTTGAATTTTCATATGATTGCCTACAACACGTTGATGCTCCCTATATGATGTTTTTGGCATAGCGTATGAGAAAAGGGAGAAGTCATCAATATAGATCATTAAGTGGCGTATTGTTTGAATGTTCATTTGATCACTTGCCTACAACACGCTGATGCACCTGATATGATGTCTTTCTTTGGCATAGCTCACGAGATAAGGGAGAGGTCATCACCATAGATCATTAAGGGGTGTAAACAGAAATTACTTTATTTTGACCATGATTTATTTATTATAACCTTCTTACCTTTAGAAGGCATCCCTTTGGGGCCCCTTTAGTTTCAAAATGATGACTGATTTCATATATTCATGGAATGAATTTATGATACAATTTGGCCCATTTATTCCATATGCACCCTTCTCCTTGCACAAAGTTTTGTTGGTGCTACAATGTTTGAGTCTTAGTGACTAAAATGGAATTTTTGTAGCCTATTTGACTATGTTATGTTACGGATTTAGGATTGGAGATAATTTTGTTCCACTTATAGATGGATTCTATTTTTTTGCACATAACATCAAATTACTATCCAATGATATGCTTTTAGTTGAGGAATTTGTACGCATGTCAAATTTTGTTCACTTATAAACTAAACTAGTGTTATGGTGCAAGTAATGTTTCTCTATGTTCTTATTGATGAATGCATCACTCAACAACACAAGATTAACTAGATAATCATGACATGTGTAATTTCGTAAAAGTGAAGGATGTCCCTACTTTATTGAATATTCATCCATTTCCGTCTTTTAGAATGTATTCTTGATTGCTATTGTCTCCCATTTATAACTAGATTTGGTTTAAATAAGGCGAGGGTTTAGGATGTGCACACAACTAATGACAAAATTGGAATGGATATATGTATAAAGGAAAGAGAGAGGATATGTACATGTACGGTGTGAGATAAAAATTTCATAATGGGAGAATATGTAGTATACTCTTTCAATCATCCAAGAATCTATATTTATATTGTCAGAATTGTAATCTTACCCAATCTAAAGCAGACCTTTAGTGCCACAAATTGGTTGTACTACATGACAAATCAATCAACGAAGGGGAATATTGCACGAGAAGAATACAATGACCGCTTCCAAGTTCATATTGATGGGTTTGTAACTTAAAGTAAAAATCAAAACAACTTTGTCTAGCTTCCAAATGTGACAATAAGCGTATAAATAAGTGGGTTAGAACACTCATTGTCTTCAAGCTTAATAAATACTTATTGCAATGTGTGAACGGAAAAACAACAAAGGACAATAAGATTTTGTTGTCACCTATTCACTACCATTATGAAGGTTGGGCAACATGGCAACATTTGTACTTTTTTAGTTTTTGTTGTGTGGTTCTTAGTACTTACATTGTGATTGCTCGGGTCAGAGTTCACATGGCCCAACTTGTGAATTACATGGACAATGGGAGCTCTCATGTTCTATAATGTAATACTCAAATCCATAACTTTTCCTTTTAGTTTTTAATGTAGATTATGTTGTATCTCTATGTTGTAAGTTTGCTCGAATTTTCAATGACATTGATGCAATGCTTGTGTATGGGCATGCAAGTAGAGGGGTGCAAGGAGGACAAAGTTTTGAATGTCAAAGGAGAGCTATGGTCATGAAGTGGCACAACTCGTGATTTGCGACACATAAGTTACAATTTCAAATTTCAAGCAACGGGTAAGGTGATCCACATTCATTATATGATAGCTCCACATTTATAATCTGATTTCCCCATAAAAAAAATTTCACAGTTCAAAAGTTGAAAACAATATATAAATGCTTTCTTAAGACAACACTTAAAATTATTGATCGGAGAGGAACCGACATGAGTCTTTTGTCAGAATCCTCTTTTTTTGTTTGGGATAATTAACTTTAACATAAATTAAGCTTGTTGTGCTAGACCCCATGTCCAAAGGTACAAATAATAGAGCTTTTATGCACACTATGGGGTTATGTGCCTTGATATCCCAACAATTTTCTCCTAAAAAGCTTTTCACAACCTAGGGGTCGAAAACAATGTGTCGACCTACCTCTAGGCATTGCCAAATAAAATGGCGCCTTCTACAAAGCTATATAAATTTGGTAACATTCCACACATAGTTACTATGGAGAATATAATCTAAAATACTTTACGACAAAACCAAACGGTCTGGAATACGATACCACAACATCATCTCTCAACCAAAAGCTGCTAGAAAATGCATCCCCATGGATTTCTCCAACAATCCACACAAACATCTATATAAGCCTCGACGTGACGCAAAGAAGCTATGCAAATGAGCTAGCAAGACCATGCAATCAGAGAGGCAACGAAAGCACGTTCGTGATCGTAATGATAAAGTGTGATGGACGACGAGCTTCCGATGGACGCGAAGATCGCATGGCATGGTCTGGCAATTTGCATACCTCATCCCATGGCTCGGGCGTGAGCGAAAGAGAAGGCAACTGGGCAAGCCAATGCTTCCTTCTAGGGGTGCTTGTACTGCGAAGATTGTGTGTGTTAATTTAGAGAGGTGTGTTCATTGGTTTGTGAAGACAAGAAGGTTGCATGAGTTAAATTTAATATATCTATGTATAATGTGGGCATAAAGACCTCATGTACAAAAAGCCCGGGGGGGGGGGGGGGGGGGTGGCCGTCAAATACTAACGGCAAAGGGCCCCGCCGTTCCATTTGCCGTCTAAACTAACGGCAGCCGGCCGTCGCCGAACCTCCTCGGATCCTATTTATCCATTTATATTTTATTTCTCTCTTTGCGGAAAAGTGAGACCAATTATGTATTTTTTATTATTATTATATATTTTTTCAAAAATTATTATATTATTGTTTGATTAAAAGCCAGAAATTATTACGTGCCCTCCCCCCCCCCCCCCTTCCCCAAATTTCAGCCGTTCGTTTTTATTTGTACCTATTTTTAAATTAAAATAACAAATAATAAAAAACAAATCCTGTCTTTTGAGAGAACCAATACTATTAATTTAATCGATAAAAAACTTAAACGATATTTAAATTTTAACAATAATAGAGGGAAAAAAACAGTTAATTTTGACATAATAAAATAAGGAAATTTATGAATTCATTAATGAACTTCCTCAAAAGAAAATAAAATTTATTATTTAATTTTCCAAGAGATATAGCTATTTGTTTAATTTATTTAACTCGAATTTCTAGTTTATTATTAATTATTACTCAAATAAAAAAAACATTTGTAGATAATTATAAAGTTATCCGTTTCACACTCCAAAAAATCGAGAAATTGATACTATTACTAATATATGCTTTAACTCTTGTTTAAAGAGTATGTAGTTCAAAGAAAATGAAGATTTTTAAAACAAAATTTTAATTTATTATCTTTACTCCATTTCATGTTAAACCATGATCAAAAGAAGGTGCATCAACGGTCGAGGTATCATGCTTACTGATTCGATTCTAGGATAAAAACAACAAGAAGGTGCAATAACAACTTCACATGATGTGCCTTCTCCGCCATCTCTAGGGAGTGAGGACACATTATTTAGTATTAATCCATGGCCAAAAACGTGTTAAAGTCTCAAAACCCTAATACATCTTTGCCACTTTTGGTTCATGACTTAAAGATATTGCACAATTCTCGAAAACCAATGAATGTCGTCGGATTGTATCCCTTGAACCTACACCCATGTATCGAGGAACCTCTTAAACAAGGACTTAAAAGAGAATAACAATTGATCCATGGCATAGAATGCGGCACAGATCTCCGCACTAATGCATATGCATCGTCAATACTGGTTTTTGAATTTGTGCTCCATTCTCTAGTTGCGGATCAATAATGTCCCCTCATTTAAGATGCCCCTTGAGATAGGGGTGTAGGTTCATGGGGCACAATCTCATGACATGTAATGGTTTTTGAGATTTGTGCAATATCCTAAGTCATGAACAAATAACCTCTCCTCATTTAAGAGTCTCTTGATACAGTGATGAAGAGGCATTGCACTTTGGACAAGCCCAAAAAAGCAGGAAAACTTTATGGATTGGCTACGAGACATGTATTGAGAAATTTAATGTGATGCTATTATGGACATTCGCCTTGATAATTTATTTCTCAATGTCATTACATATTAGGCCCACAACTATGTCTCTAGTACCCATACATCCAAATGGGTGCAGTGCTAGTAGTATGAAAGCCCATGTTGAACCTTTAGACGAGTTATCACATTTTTAATTGGAAAGAGGATAGCAGTTCCCATGAATAAATATGAGCACAAGCCAACATCCTCATTAGAGGGTTATCAACACTCTTTGTTCTAAGTACTTGTCTAGTGTGAGATGCTAATATTAGTTGGGGTGTGTGTGTGTGTGTGTGTGTGTGTGAGAGAGAGAGAGAGAGAGAGAGAGAGAGAGAGAGAGAGAGAGAGAGAGAGAGAGAGAGGAAAAACAAATTGGCGATGGGGAATTCAACTATTTTATCTTCGTTTGTTGCAAAATCTTTGTGCATAAGGGATTGGTTATCGTTAAATGGTCAAAATGATGATTCAATTAGAATTTGTTAAGAAAATTAATTTACTCTCTACTTTATGTTGCATGTCAAGAAATGCATGTATGTTTTGAGCGAACTGTGTGGGATTGCTTACACTAGCTTTAATAGTCATAAACGACATATTTTGGGGCGTGAATTGGATATTTTGGGATGTTAGGGCCTACATTCCTATTTTAGTAATAGGAATATTATAGGCTATTTTGTGTCAGAGCTCATAAGTGAGCATTAAAGTACTAGTTAGTACTTGTGTTACCTCACTATCAAAAGCTTGTATATAAAGTGCTATGTGAGCTCATTCTATGTACTAAGAATTATCGTTTTGAATTGAAGTTGTTTTGCATGCTCACTCGGTCTCTCTCTCACACTGTGTACTTGCTCTCCACCTCTATTCTTTGTGAATACCTAACTGTCTAGTATTGCCGGTTGAGTTGACTACTTGTGTAAGCTTCTGCATATAAACTTTTACATGGTATCAGAGCGTGAAGATTGAGAAACATCCTTTACAGCCGACAAGCATACTCATAGACAAAGCTTTCATCTTTAGGATAGAAGAAGAGATAGGACCATGGACAGAGCATTGGGAAGTTCCTCGTTGACAGAGAAACTCGACAGGAACAACTCTGGATCTTGGGCATATAAGATGCATGGACGACATGAGTATTAGAGTTACATGGATGGAGCAAATGAAGAAGCTTCGGAGCCCCGAAGCAAGCAACAAGTCCAGTTTTGTACTGCTTGACATCGTTTGTCCACGACCAGATCCTCGAGTACATTAGGGATGCGAAGTTGTTGAAAGAGGTGGCAAAATCTAAAGAAGATTTTTGCCACCAACACCACAACCCGTAAGTTGCAACTTAGATAGGAGCTCAACAACATTTGACAGGGAGGAATGTAGGTAACTGACTACACCACGTTCAAAGTCAAGGAGATGTGTGACGTACTATGGTCCACCAGCGTGATGGTGGATGAAGTCGAGATGGTGCAGATATGCCTAGGTGATCTTGCTCAAAAGTACGAGACGATTCATACGACTACCTGCACAAGGGAGAAGCCGTTGTTGTTTTTTGACTTTGCAGTTGATGCTTCTTGTAGAGGAGAACCATGCAGTCGTATCGATGAGCATGCACGTCGACAACAAGATGCTGTACATAGAGGCAGATCAACCCTGTGGTTGTGGTGGACGAAGTGGATCGACGCGCACAAATGGCAACCGTTATGAGCAGAATCAAAGGCACAACATGGGTGCCAACAATAGTGAACCCTCCACGAGTAAGGGGAGTCAGTGTCATAGACATGATGGAATGTAGGGGGTTGAACCCATGACCTCTTGGTCTAATTGGGCGACCTTACCAATTGAGCTACATTCCATCTGCATTATTATATTGTATAAGTTTCAACTTATTACATTGTAAGTTAATCACTAGAACTTTCAAGAAACTTCTAGAGAATGCATAGACATGCACTCTCTAGAAGTTTCCATAGAAGTTTCAATGCATTCTCTAGATCTTTCCTAACTTACATGCATACCACCACATTCTTGTATAAATACTTCGATGCACCTTGATTACAATCAAGGTGAACAACACCAGTCTCTTTCCTAATATTGGGCTCGCCTACTTGTCCTTGCCCTCGTCTACGTCCGTGACAGTCAAGATGGTGCCGGAAGCCGGCAAGCAAAAACCACTGATTTTTGGTATTGTGGTGGGAAAGGCCACAAAGAAAGCGAGTGCTAGAAGAAACGGGTTAATTCGGACAAAGTCGAATCGAGTAGAGCAATTTCCGAGTGTCAGAAAAGATCTCACTATGCGCAAGGCGTGTTCGATAGACCTTGCATTCGTCATGAAGCATAAGGCCAATCGAATGGGAGTGGGCACCTTGAAGCCGAACGAGGTGTGGTAAGTTCACTCCGGTGCATCGAACCACATGACGAATTATGAGGAATTGGTAGGAAACAGGTCCCTTCGAATGGGGAGAACAAGCCTTGGATGTGGAAGAGCGCGAGCCGGATCGGAAGGGTCTAAAGGAGAGAGAACCAGAGCGAAGTTCGACGAACAAGAGCTAGATCGGCTAGAAGGTGTCATGATATGGCTCCAAATGGATTCGAACCAACGTCCTTATGTTACATGGTTGAACTCATACCATTAAACCATGCATTATAATACAAAAAATATTATTTTCATTTATTATTTCACCATAGGAGATTCATGTATATTCTAGATTACTCTGGAACATTCTAGAAATTTCAAGAGTACTCATGAGAGTACTATAAATAGAGGCACATGGCATTATTCAGAACCAATTCAGTTCAATGCCAGTCTTAAGCCTCCTAACTACACTTGTATCTTTTCTTCATATAATATACCACTTATTATCATCATTCTCTTCTCTCTCTCTCTCTCTCTCTCATGAGTCTCCACACATTTTTGCCCTTCTTAGTACTAATCCTTATTCTTCCTCTCTATATTTAGTACTAGTTCTCCCTGTCCCTAGTACTATCTCTGACAGTTTGAACCGAATTGCTCATCCTCTTATCCCTCCTTCCCTTCATACTAATCCTCTTATCCTTCCTACTAAATGACAACTGTTAGCTCAAGAATACCAATCCGTTTTCTCGGAGCTCCAATGCTTAAAAGAGAAGTTTGTAGCACTAGAACAAGAAAATCAATGTCTGTTTGGGGATCTTCAACAAATAGCTGTAGAAAAACAACAACATGGGGAGTTGATGTTACGTGTGCAACAACTTGAAGCAACTATTGTGTCACTAGAACAACATGGATCAAGCACTCAAGGGACTCCCAAAGAACCCAAGATCGGTCTTCCTATGAAGTTTGATGGAACACGATCATAGTTTAGAGGATTTCTTAATCAGGTACGTTTGGTGATTCAAATGCATCATTCTCGAGATCCCACTGATGCATCATGAGTGGGACTAGTAGGTACACTACTTAGTGGCACAACTTTGGCATGGTTCGACCCTTTATTAGAAAAAGGCTCTTCGTTGTTAAATAATTTTGAAGAGTTTATTAGTGAGTTTAAAGAATGTTTTGGAGATACTGATAACGTTAGGACGACAATCAACAAAATCTGAAGACTGCGTCAAGGTGATCAGCCGGCCTCAGCTTATGCCGTAGATTTCCGTCTTCTCGCCACCAATATTCCCTGGGATGACCAAGCATTGACGGAGCAATTTCTCTATGACCTACGTAATGATGTCAAGGATTTACTCTTGACTTTTCTCGAAGAACCAAAGTCGCTCACAGAAGCAATCAGTTGAGCAATACGATGCGATAACCGCCTTTTTGAACGACGTTCAGAATTTCAGTTCCAACTGCTAAGGACAAGATCAAAGCCCACCTATGCCTCAATTGTAGCAAAACCTTTTCCAAGAGAGTCATATAATGCGTTTCCAGCAAATACTCCAACTTTGATGGAAATCAACACCACACGTCGTTGCAGACCATTTTTGGAAGAGGAAAAGCAACGACGCCGAGAAAATTGACTATGTCTTTATTCTGGTGAACCAGGGCATATTGCAGTGAACTGTCTTCATAGGCCAAGAAGATAGGTAAATCAAATAGTCGCTAATGCTGATAGTACTAAACCCGAGTCTATTTCATTAGGAATGTCAGATAGTCCTAATAACCCAAACCTATCAAACAAATTTGAAGTCCTTAGTCAATTAGAAGAAGAGTTAAACGACTAAGTCCAACCAAAATAAGAGCCGTTTGGTTGGACAGTCCTAGATATGTGCAACCCATTAGTGGTTCCATTCCCTCTAAGCAAGTTAGCAATGTCTTCTTAGCTCAAGTAACAATTAGTACTAAAAGTAATCCTCCAGTACATGTCTTAGCACTCCTAGATTCCAGTGCCAATTCTTGATTCATGGATAAGAATTTTGCCCAAGCTCATCAGATCTCCCTAAGAAAACTCCCTTGGCCAGCATCTGTAGTAGTCATTGATGGTCGCCCCATTGTTTCCGTAAATATCGTAGAAGAGCTAGAGCCAATTAATGTGTACTAAATAATTTGGCATTTTTAGTATCATTTAATATAATTAGTAGTCCAGAGAATCCAATTGTTTTGGGGTTACCATGGTTCAAATTACACAATTCGGACGTAGATCGGAGAACAAGAGAAATCGGGTATCGACAACATCGAGGATCTACTCATAAGATTTCAACAATTTCGCTACATAAATTGCTTGAGGAAGGACGCAATGAAGCAATGTTTGTATTCACAGTATTAGTGAAACCTTCCAACACCGCTAAGGAGGACTCAACAATTCAACTTCCGAAGAAGTATCATCATTACGCCGACGTTTTTGATAAGGAGCTAGTACTCTTCCTCATCATCGACTGTATGATTGTTCCATTGAGTTACAACCCGGAAAAGAACCATCGTGGAGACTGATCTACAACTTGTCACCAACCGAGCTTGAAGTTCTTCGAGCCTACATTGAGGAAAATTTGGCACATCAAATATGAAGACTACGACTCATCGAACCTCTTCTTCGATGTTGATAGCTCGATGGGGTTTCACAGAGTCAAGATCGATGAATGTAATTACATAATTGACTGCTGCCACCCTAAAGCCCTAACTCAACAGAATTTACATGAACCAATCTCTCGTCGCATTCTTTCTCATTCAAGCAATTTTCTAATATTTTGACTGTATCCACATCTGAATATTCAAGAAACATACCAGAAATTATGTGATCCCTTTCAATCATCCCTGAAGTGCACAATGCATCCAACATCTCTTCTTGCTCCCTTTATTTTGTGCATGACTTTCCACACCAAAGTAACAGGTAAATCCATCCATTGTATTAGACAAAGTATTGATTGTTTTATTAATTGGAAAACATTTTTGCAAGGAAAGAAAAGCTTTGGGACCATTGTGTCCCTGCCCATCAATGATCCTACTTAAAAATCCGACTCATAAGATGACATATCATGCTCACGTGAGTTAATTCGTAATTCTTCTTTATTTCTATCATGCTCCTGCCTAACAATAAGAAATTGAACACTTTTTTTACCATCGGTACTTCGAATCCTAGCATATGCCGAACCATCTTCAAGCACCTTCATATCCATCCTAGAAGATGTGATGTATGGTTGACCAAGAATCACTGGGTATGATAAGGTCTTTTGGATAAAGAAATCTTGCTCCATTGGCACATCTCCAATGGTGACTTTGATGTTTGGGCAAGCTCCATGAAGTTGCTTGGTCGTTGAATTAATCGATTTTATCCTCCACCCATGATTCGTTTCCATTGGCCATCTGCCTTTCCTATAAATATCATAAGAAATTAGATTAATTTTTGAGCCGTGGTCAATTAAGGCCACAACCGGATCTTCAAGGTTTTCAATCTTCACGGGTGTCTCAGTTGTTGCTCTTGCCTAATGTTTCTTAGCATAGTAGCTTTTTAACTCTTTCGGCTTCTCTTCAAAAGTTGTCGTCACGATAGCTTGTGTACCAACAATGGAAGAGCTTGGTTCACCTTTGAGGACTTCCATCGTTGCTTTCTTTACTTCACTTCCTGGGGTTTCATCGGCTTCCATACTTTGTCATTTTCTTTTAATTCCATCTATTATTGCATCATGAAATTCTTTTTTAGCTATGCCCAAAAGTTCCCTCAAGGAAAGTTCCACTTTGTTATCTAAAATTCTTTCTTCCAATACTTTTTTTAAATAAGTTGAAGCTTCAATATCAGATAATAATTTGAACGAGGGACTCTTCTTATCCTTACCTTTTTCAATGTCAGGGCTTACCATTTTTGGATTTTCTGTCTCCCTCTTTTTAGCGCTTCTTAGCTCCCTCTTCTTGTTATCTTCATTTTCCGCCCATTTCCGTTTCTCTTCCATGATCACTTCATGGGCTTGGGTTGTTGCAACCTTCGCGAAAGCTGAGAGCCCATCCACTGGGTCTTCCTAACTAGTTTTGCTTCGGACAACATCACCTCCAGACTTCAACTTTTCAAACTCGATTTTACCCTTTCTTGTAGCTTTCAAAATACACGACCAAAATTCAGATTCAGATCCTCCCTCACCAACATGGATGACTGTAGTTGTTGGTTGATAGACAACTTATGTCCTAGTTATTTCCACGTCTTCGATGATTCTTCTCATACCACCTCTTCTAAAGTTAGTTCGGAGAGGTAATCGAGTTTCAGAAGAATGAACCTTACCATCTTTGAAGAATATCACCCCTCCTTCTATCGCTTCTTGATAGTTATCACACCCTCCTCTTGAATGGTCAACGCTATCACACCATATGCATCTTCTTTCATAATCTTTTTGGGGCTGTGATGATTTTTCTTCTTGTAGCTTTGCAACATGTAATGAAAGATCTTTTATACCTTTGATAAGATCGTCCATCATTGTTTCGGGTACCTTGGAAATAGTTGACGGACTCCCACTATCCTCCTTGATGGTTGTCTTCATTTCATCTTTCATACCCCCGGCAATCGAAAGATCTTCACACCATTGGGTTTTTTTCCTGATTCTGTTACAAGCTTCATGTACTCGATTCCAATCGGACACTAGACAAGTGGGTGTAGTTCAGTCTTCAAGGAATGCAACTAATTTTTCTCGATAGGATTGGTCTGATGCCTTCAAGAATAATATGACCTTCTCCGGTTCCAAAAGAGTCCTTTCGGTTGTCCTTAATTGGTTATACTGAGCTTCAAATTCTTTTAACAACTCCATCACCAAAATTTTCTTGTCCTCTTTGTCCACCCAATCTAGGAAACTCCTCATTGACACTCAGATTGTATCACCAAGCATGTACTCATTTAATAAAGCTTGCTCAAATGCAACCCAATCATTAGAACTAGTTGCGAGTTCCGAGACTCTATTTCTCAAAAGGAGTTCAACCATCCTCACAAAATTAATTTGAATATCATGTTGGTTTAACCCTTTACTACCCATCTTAGTAACATATAATTGTAAGAATTTAGATATATTTTTACCTTCAAAGAGACCTATTTACTCTACAAGCTTGTCAATAGCATGATCGATTCGTTGAAGAGTAGTTGCACGTTCTTGGCTTTGCATCATTCTTTCAATAATTTGTAAGACCACGTTGATTTGTGGCTCCACAACAGCTTCTTGGTTGATCTGTGGCTTTGAGACTGCTTGTTGGTTCTCTCTCTCTCTCTCTCTGTCTTAACTTCCCTGTTTCATGTCAGGTTCACCACTATCGTGTTGATCTCGGGGTACGAGAGCAAACGAAAAGAAAATCGTGGATCCGGGAAGTAAGCACTATGCTTCTTGTCAAAGAAAGAGGAGAAAAGGAAATAACTTGTATTGATATTTGAAGATGATTACAAAATATTTCTTGTACAATAATATTGTCATGATATGGCAAGACTCGAACCCACAACCTTATGTTACATGAGTCGAGCTCTTGACCATTACATTATCAATTGTAATGTATAAGATATTATTTTTATTTAAATTTTATTATAGAAAATTAATGTATATTCCAGATTTCTTTGGAACATTCTAGAAGCTTCAGGACTACTCTTGAGAACATTATAAAAGGACGCACAAGGCATTATTTCGAAACAAATCGGTTCAACACCAGTCTTAAGCCTCCTAGCCTTCCTTGTATATTCTTCTCACATAATATATCGTTGTCATCATCATTTTCTCTCCCTCGATTTGACCTCCGAAGACGATAATATAATCTCTCTCTCTCTCTCCTTCTCTCGAGCGTTCTACACCCTCTATTCCTCTTAGTACTAATATTCCTATCTTAGTACTAATTTCTTCTCTGTCTCAGTACTATTATTGATAATTTGAACCGAATTTTCCTCCTTCCGTCTCCTCTTTTCCTCCTCTTCATTTTATCTTCTTACATATCCCCTTTTTTCCGGTCTTCTTTCCGGTTTCCTTCATCTTCTTACCCCTTTCCCCCCTTCATACTAATCCTCTTATCCTCCCTAGTAAAATGGAAACTGTTAGCGCTCAGGAATACCAATCTGGTTTCTCGGAGCTCTAGTGCTTAAAAGAGAAATTTGTAGCACTAGAACAAGAAAATCACCGTTTGTTGGGGGATATTCAACAAATAGCGCTGGAAAAACAACAACACGGGGAGATGACATTATGTGTACAACAACTTGAAGCGACTATTGTATCACTACAACAACAAGGATCAAGCACTCAAGGGATTCACAAAGAACCCAAGATTGGTCTTCCTGCAAAATTTCATGGGACCCAATCATAGTTTAGAGGTTTTCTGAATCAGGTACGTTTAGTGATTCAAATGCATCCTTCTCGATATCCCACTGATGCATCATGAGTGGGACTAGTAGGCACTCTACTTAGTGGCTCAACATTGGCATGGTTCGCTCCGTTGTTAGAAAAGGAATCTCCATTACTAAACAATTTTGAAGAATTTATAAGTGAGTTTAAAGCTTGTTTTGGAGATACAGACAACATAAGGACAACAATCAACAAAATCCGACGATTACGCCAAGGTGATTGTCCAACCTCCGCATACGCTGTAGATTTCCGCCTACTCGCCGCTGATATCCCTTGGGATGATCAAGCATTGATGGAGCAATTTCGTTATGGTTTACGCAACGATGTCAAGGATTTACTCTTGACCTTCCTCGAAGAACCAAAGTCGTTAACAGAAGCAATCAGTCGTGCGGTGAGATGCGACAACCGCCTTTTCAAACGACGTTCAGAACGACAATTCCAGATGCCGAGGGCAAGATCAGAGCCCACTTACGCCTCAGTGGTTGCGAAACCTTTTCCGAGGGAGTCATATAATGTGTCTCCAGTGAGTACTCCGACTTCGATGGAGATTGACACTACACGTCGTTGCGGACCATTATCGGAAGAAGAAAAGCAGCGACGTCGAGCAAATCGACTATGTCTTTATTGCGGTGGTCCAGGGCATATTGTAGTAAATTGTCCCCATAGGCCAAGAAGACAGGTAAACCAAATAGTTGCTAGTTCTAATTGTACTAAATCCGATTGTATTTTAGTAGGAATATCTGATAGTCCTAATAGTACTAATAGCCCAAATCTAGCGAACAAATTTGATGTCCTTAGTCAGTTAGAAGAAGAGTTAAACGACTAGGTCCAGCCAAAATAGGAGTCGTTTGGTTGGACAATCCTAGATCTGTGCAACCCATTAGTGGTTCCATTCCCCCTAAGCAAGTTAGTAATGTGTTCGTAGCCCAAGTAACAGTTAGTACTAAAAGTACCCCTCCAGTACATGTCTTAGCACTTCTAGATTCCGGAGCTAATTCTTGCTTCATGGATAGGAATTTTGCCCAAGCTCATCAGATATCTCTCAGAAAACTCCTAAGTCCAACCTCTATATTAGTCATTGATGGTCGTTCCATTGCTTCCGGAAATATCATAGAAGAGTCAGAGCCCGTTAATATTGTCCTAGATGATGAGAATAATGCAGAATATTGCTCAGCCACAATCGAGTCTTGAACACTTCACTTGAATGAAACACAGAAATGGTAAATGGAGAGTACACAAGGAAATACACAGGATGTTTACGTGGAAAACCTTGAATGGGAAAAAACTACGGGAGCCCACAGACTCCAACTATCACTATATGAGAAAGGTACACTTAGAGCCTTGGAGGCAACGACCTCAAGCTCTGTATCTACGCCAACCGACGATTACAACAGAGTATTTCTCTGTATCTTACACACTCTCTCTCTCTGTCGCTCTCTGTACAACAGTTACAACAATATGACAACAACCTTATCAAAGTGATTGCCCTAAGTCATATTTATACTTATATGAACTTAGGGCTATTTACAAATATAGCCTCAATAGGCTTACTCAAGACATATTTACAGATATGTGGTGAGAGAGAGATGATAGAAAAGAGAGATAAATAAGATATATATATCCAAAACCACAAAGATCTATTGATAATGAAAAATCATGATGGAAGGAAGAGGAAAAGAAGATACATAAATCCAAGTCTACAAAGATATATGGATAACAACACAACCACACTACATGAATAGGCAATAGAAAACACCACAAGAAGTAGACTCCTCCTTCCACCACCTTACTCTTCTTACTTTATATGAAGTTCTCCTCTACTAGATAAGTTTCCCTTGCGTTCTTTTCCACACTTTTTTTAGAGCTTTTCCATCTCCTATTCTTAGCTATGACACAACTATCTTCTAATCGTCGTATCTCCCTCATCCAAGCTCCAAAATTAGAGCTTTAAAAAGCTAAGGATAGCTCTCTTCATAAGCTTTCCAACCCATATTTGAACATGATATTTGGCTTCCAAACGAATTAGTAATGAGCGTTCGTTTCAGACTGTATTTTGGTGGCCCGCTTTTTTCTTCTTTTACTTTTCTCCATCTTTCTTGCTTTTAGTTTGAGTTATCCTTGAGACCTGCCCTCCGGATGTGAATGCACCATACCTTATATTCTTGTAGACTTCAATACCTTAAATTCTAAAAACACTTTCACAATATGTCTTCTCTTTCGGTTCTCACCAGCTTTCCTCCGGTCTCCGGATCTCGTCCGGTTCTCACCTGGTCCTCTTTATTCATCACCGGATCCCATCCAGAGAGACCGATTTCCCAACAATCTCCCCTTTCACTCCGGCATGGGATATCTTGTCAACCCGATCTACTTTCGGCACGCGTCTTGCTTGTCGGTTGTTAGGACCTTGGTCAGCATGTCCGACCCGTTCTTCTCTGTGTGGATCTTCGTTAGCATGAACTCTTGATCTTCTACTCTCTCCCGGATCTAGTGGTACCTCCGCTGGATATGTTTCGTCCGGGAATAGTAGGCCACGTTCTTTGCAAGGTGGATGGCACTTTGACTGTCACAGTAGAGCCGGTATTCCTCCTGTTGGATCCCTAGCTCTCCGATGAAGCCCTTCATCCAGATTATCTCCTTGCCAGCTTCTACAGCTGCCATGTACTCCGGCTCTGTGGTTGACAATGCAACCGTCTTTTGCAACCTCGACTGCCATGAAACAGCTCCCCCTGCATAAGTCATGACATATCCGGATGTCGACCAGCTAGTATCTGCATCAGCCGACATATCTGAATCCGTGAAACCATTGAGTTGGGGTTTTCCGGACCAAACCGAAGGCACATACTTGAGGTGCCTTTCAGATACCGGAGTATCCACTTGACCACGTTCTTGTGCTCTCTTCCGGGATTGCTCATGAACCGACTCACCACTCCGACTGCATATCCGATATCCGGCCGGTTACATACCATCGCGTACATCAAGCTCCCGACGGTAGAGGCATATGGTATCTTCATCATATCCGTCTTCTCCGCCTTTGTCCTCAGGCTTTGTTTTCCGGATAGCTTGCAGTTTGCCGGAAGTGTCGATCTGACCGGTTTCACCTCCGGCATGTTGAATCGTTGAAGCACCTTCGTCACGTACTTTTCCTATGGCAACCACAATAGCTTCTTCGACCGGTCCCGGATGATGTGCATTCCCAATATCTATTTTGCCGGCCCCAAGTATTTCATTGAGAAGGTCCAGTTGAGATTTCTTTAGCATCCGACGATAAGCATATCATCCACATACAGGAGGAGTATTAGGAAGTCTCCTCCATCAAATTTCTTCATAAACACGCAGTGATCGGCCTACGTCTTGTGGTACCCTTGGTCAGTCATGAAGGAGTCAAACTTCTGGTACCATTGCCGGGGAGCTTGCTGCAGTCTGTATAGGCTCTTCTTCAGCCGACACACCAGGTGCTCCTTCCCTTCCCTTTCAAATCCTTTCGGTTAATGCATGTAGATCTCTTCTTCGAGGTCGCCATGTAGGAATGCCGTTGTCGTGTTGTTCCGCTTTCGTGTAGGAAATAAGGCGGGACCACGGGGGCCTTGAACCGAGGAGCAAGAGAGAGAAGAAGGTGGAGCGAGAGAAGTGCGCACACATAAGGCCGGTTAGGCCTGTTTGCAATTGACTGCACTTGCTGGCTGGATGAACCACTAATGCGTATCTGAACAAGATGCACACTTGCGTAAAGAGAGAGACTCACAGAAACACAGAGAAAGGGAAACAAGAGATTCGATTCCAATAACAGAAAAGGTTACAGTGTTCGCAAGATTACAGCCGGATAGCCGGCGATAGACCCAACCCAGACAATCACACACTCACGCACACACACAGAAGAGCCTTGCCGGAAAGCACACGGGCTTTCCTCGAAGCAGAGGCAACCCACTCAGAAAGCCTACAAAAAACAACAATAGAGGAGGAGAGAGCTCAGTTCCCAGTTCGACAACACCTCGTCCTTGCTACCCGGCTACGGAGAGCCGGATGGTGCAGACCCGATATGAACCGGATGAGGAGGACCCAGCTACGGAGAGCCGGATGGTGCAGACCTGGTATGAACCGGATGAGGAGGACCCGGCTACGGAGAGCCGGATGGTGCAGACCCGGTATGAACCTGATGAGGAGTACCCGGCTACGGAGAGCCGGATGATACAGACCCGGTGAAGACCGGATGAGGAGTACCCGGCTACGGAGAACCGGATGAAGAGACATATTCGTAAATATGTTTCTGAGAGTCCATCGGGGCTATATTTGTAAATAGCCGGAAAGTCATATTAGTATAAATATGACTTAGGGCAAACCTTTAGTTGTGGTTATTCTTGTCTGCGCGAGATTAGTGTGCGTAACAGTACAAAGAGAGAGAGAGAGAGAGAGAAAGAGGTCGTTGCCTCTGTTGTAACCGCGGCCTGTGGCGAAGATCTGTGAGCACGAGGTCGTTGCCTCAGTGAACTCACTGCTGTACATATTAACCTAGTGATAGTTTGCAGCTTGTGGGCTGCCGTGGTTTTTTCCCTAGTTTGGGGTTTTCCACGTAAACCTCCTGTGTATCTTCCTCTTCTTTGTGTCGTGTTTCATTTCCCGTTTTCTGTGTATGATCCTAAGCTCGGTTGTTGGCGAGCGTTGCGTATAGTGGAGCGCTGTAGTTCCCGTCACGTGGGACAGGACCTTGTCCGTCGGACCCACGACTTACAAAATACTAACAACATTACAGAAATTGCTTTTTAGGCGTGATCCTCCTTTCATTCCTCTTCTAAGATGTCGAGGATGTTTTCGGGGTCCGGGGTGGTGGCAGGGTGGTCTGGTTGGACTGTCGGTGCGGGGGGTTGAGTTTGGTCCGGGGGTGTCATATCCTCTCGGGCGTCCATCTCAAGTGCGGCCGATTCTTCTGGTGGTGGTGTGGGTTCGAGGGCGCTGACCTCTACTTTGACTGGATCTGGTACCATGTGGGCGTCCTCGGGAGGTCTGTTGGCCGGGGCGAGTTCCTCCTGTGCCGTGTCCGTGATCTCCTCGCTGGGAGGTTCTTCCTTCTGCTCTGTGGTCGTTGGAGGGCTGGTTGGGATGGCTGTGAGTCGTTCTCGTTCGAAGGCTTCTGCTTCTAGGCGAAACAACATCTGATCGTCATTGAAGTCCTCCAGCATTTGCTCGATTACCGCGGTGTGAGATTTTGCCAAGGACTGGTAATCCTCGGTTAAATCTACACGGAGGTTTTGTATGTTGGCTTCGTCCATTTTGTAAAAGCCGCGGCCCTCCTTCTGTCGGTTCTTGGCGTCAGCGCGTAAAATATGCAATTTGGCAGCTTGGGCTGCCCATTCTTCTCCTGCGCGACTTAATGTTTCCTCGACCTTTTTGGTGAGGTGCTGGCGCTGTTTCTCGATCAGTATTCTGATGCGTGTCTCATCCATGCCGGGCTGTGCTCGGACGGCTACCAATTCCTCTTTTAAGCCGTTGACCTCGGCCTGAAGCTTCTTTGTGAGTAGTTCATAGGTGGCTTGAGTGTTCTTTGCGTCTGCGGTTACGAGTTGGATAGACTGCTCGTAATGCTTGGTGAGCTCTTCGGTAGCTTTCTCCCATTCTTTTTGACACGCGGCCCGGACTTGTTCCCGTTCGATGATTCTCTCTTCTTGTAGGGCGAAGTAGGAATAAGATAATTCGTCTTTTTGCTCCGAAAGTAGCTTGCATTTGATGAAAAACTCGTCAGCCATTTCTTTAAGGGTTGTACGCTGACTCTACAACTCGGCATTCTCTGCGATCATTCTCTCCTCCCGTTGGCGATTTCTTTCCTCCTGCCGGTGGTTCCAGTCTTTCGCATTGTTGAGCGCGGCCTGTAGGTCTAGGACCTCCTTCTCTTTCTCTGCCACTGTGGCCGCGTATTCCTCCAGCTTGCTTTTGAGTTTTGCTTCTTTGCCCGCGGCTTGCGCTTGTACCCGGCCCTGTGCTTCGTTCTGCTCATGTATCCTTTGGTCAGGATGGGCTCTAATCTCGGCCATCTGTTTGGAAGCTTCTTCTTTTAAGCGAGCCATGGCCTCTTGATGCCGTTCTTCGTGTCTCTCGGTCCGCCGTTGTTCTTCTTTAAGCTCCGCTCGGTAATCCCGAAGCGGGGGTTCTGTCTGGGTTGCCACCTCCATGGGTGGACGAGGGGGTGGTATCTCGGTCTTCTCCATGGGCGTGGCCGCCTCGGTTGTTGTGCAGGCATCGACCATTTGTAACGAGTCCGTTAGTGTGCTGGCCTGGATCGTCAGGATTGAATCCGTGACGGTGCTTTCATCTATCAATTGTTATGCGTGGAGGGGCTGGGAAGGCCTCGGTGGTCGTGGCCGGAAGGCTCAAGAGTTGTTGTTCCGGCCGGTTTTGCTCCCAGGCTGCCAGTTTCCGTTTCGCAGCGTGCCATAATTCCGTAGCCACCTTAGCCTATTTTTGGGTTGTTTTTATCTTTCGGGCCATGTCTTTCGCTGCCCGCGTAGTGTGATCCAGGTCCCTATATGCCTCGATAAGGGCCGTGTTCAACTCGGGGACCTCCATGAGGAGAGCAGCCTGTTTTGCCTGCTTCTTCCTCCCTATTTTTTGTAAAGCCCTGTCGTCCTTGGGCTCAATTTCACCTAATAGCGCGCGTTGAATCATTTTTGTTTCGGCGTGCTCTTCCACCATTCGAGCGGCTGCCGCGACTTGGGCTCTGGCGAGGAAGTCGACCAGCTCGAATGTCGTACCGAGGCGTAGGAGCGCACTAAATTCATATGCCTCCGCGGGGAGGTCTTTATAACCGAGGACTTCATCCTCCGAGATCTGCGTTGTCTGCCCATGCTCGATCTTTCCCTGGTTCAGCGATGCCTCCTCAGGGATGATGGCCAGGTTGCTCTGGCTAACAACTAAGGCTTGCTCCTGTTGTGGCTCTTTCTGTTCTGCTGAGGACTCGCGGTTGAGTCGTTTTTTCTTGCTCGGCTGGGTTTGGGGTTCCGGGGCCGGTGGTGTCGTTTCCTCTGCTTGCTTCCTTTTCTAGGGTCGTGGTGGTGCTGCCTATTGTGTGTTGGGGTGTGGGCTAGGCCCTGGGGGAGTTATCGAGGGGCGCGACGTTGGCTGTCGAATGGTGACATCGTCTGCCGTGTTGTCCTTCGTGGTTATCTCCTCCTCCCATTCTTGGCAGGTCTCGGAAACTACCCTTTTTTGTTGGGGTTGGGTGGGTGGTGGTGCCGATGCGAGGTTTTGGTCTGCGGCAGGAGGTGAAGGCGATGTGGGCTCCTCCCATGCTTCGTGGCTGATGGCAACCAATTTCTCTCTCTGCCTTCATGGTGGTGGTGGGGACGTGAGTGTCTGAGGGGAAGGAAGAGAAGAGGGTGGGTATAGAACCATCAAAAAGTGGGTAAGAATAGACAACATCTTCTTACCTAACTAGAATGAGGCTAAGGCGGCGCGGAGTCCTTCTCCTGTGATGATTCCCCAATCGACTCTGTTTCCTTCATACGCGCTGATGATGATGGCTGCCTTGTTCTGCGACATGCTCGTCGGGTTCGTATGCACGAACGCATACTCCATCAATATACAAACAATCTCCCCGAAAGCTCTGTTGGGATCGCCATACGTGCGATATGCCTTCCCTGAGGCTGAGTACTCACCGAAGTACTCTTTCAGCTTCGATGCCGGGGGTATGTCGACCTCATGGTCCCCTCCCCGTTGCAGGTCCAAAGCAGCCCGAAGCACGTTGTTGGTGATGGCTTCGGGACAAATACGTCTAGCCACACCTTGGGCATCCGAGTGCGCGGGGGCATCGATGATCTTCAGGTAACCGTCCATTCCTCGTTCCTGGAGCCAGGCGCGGGTTTCTGTTGAAGCGGTAAGAGGCATGGTGCAGATGGAGACGGGGTTTGACTGTGTGGAAGAGTGAGGAAGAGTGATGAGGCAAGGGCGAGATAGAGGAGGAACAACAGGAAGGGGAAGCTCGGCAGAGGGGCTATGAGAGCGAAAGAGGGCTTGAGAGCAAGAGCGTTTAGAGCGATGAGAGTGAGAAGGGGCTTCTGAGCTTGAGAGCGAAGGAGGTTGGGAGCGATAATGAACTTCTGTGTATGTGCTGCGTTTTGGAAACGGTTTTAGTAACTTACTCCTAGGGTTTTGTGCCCGAAGCGAATCCTGAAGATTCTGAGTCGTGGGTGCCATAATAAGTGACTAGCGCCACGTGTCTTGAAGGTGAGTGGGGTGCTTCGAGTGCTTTGCATGTGCTTAAATAGGTACTAAATGAGAGGTGGCTAGGGGTGCTCCTAAATTGTGGGTGCCTAGGTGGGTGGTGTAGGTGTAACTAATTGGCGGCTAAACTATGGTTAATCCTACCTAATTTATTAATTTCAAAAAGGTGGGTGAGTCCTTATTAAGGGGGACACGTGGCCTCCTTCGTGGTGGTCTACTGAAACTCGTTTGTGCCGTGTGGCTCGGTAAACGGGTTGGGTGGTGTAGTGCCTCGATATGGTCGAAGTCGGAAACCATTGGCCCAACTTTTGACAGTGTTGCCGGTGAGTGTGCCGAGCTGGAACGTCCCGTTGAACTCGTCGATAATCCAGAATGGACCGGTCCACCAAAATCTTAATTTTCCCGGCATTGACCCGAGTCGTGTTTGAAAAAGAAGAACCGGTTTGCCGATGGTGAGCTCCTTCTCTAGCCCGTTTCGATGTCGATCCACGAAAGCCTTGCGTTGTCGTTGGCGTAGTTCGAGCTGAGCCATACTCTCTATCCTGTCTTCGCCGAGTTCGAGGAGTTGTTCCAGTTGGTATTGCTCGGATTGGGCCTCGGGGAGCCGTGCTTTGACTTGAACTCGGAGGCTCGGGACTTGGAACTCGACGGGCATTACGGCTTCTAACCCGAACGCCATTCGAAAGGGGGTTGATTCGATGCTTGTTTTGAAAGTCGTACGATACGCCCACAACGCGCTCTGGAGTTTGTCATCCCAATCGGTCCTGTTTTCATTGACAATCTTCTTCAGTATGGTTCGGAGGATTTTATTGGTCGATTCCGCCAAGCCGTTCGCCTGCGGGTAGTATGGTGTGCTTTTCTTGTGCACCACCGCGTAGTGGTGTGTAAGCTCACGTGTTATATGATTGATGAAGTGCCCACCTTGGTCACTAACGAGCTCGATTGGGCATCCGTAACGGCACCAAAGATGCTCGTACACGAATTTAGCCGTGGATGCCGCCGTGTTGTCTTGGAGTGCTTAGCCTCGACCCATTTGGTGCAGTAGTCCGTGGCAACGATAATATACTTATTCCCTGTACGGGCCGCGGGTGGTTTGAAAGGGCCTACAAAATCCAAACCCCATTTTTGAAATGGGTCCAACGGAAGAATCGACTGGTGTGGCATGCGTGATTGTTCCATTGGTTGCCCCAATCGTTGGCACAAATCGCACTGCCGACAAAACTCGTGAGCGTCTCTCTTCGTTGTCGGCCACCACAATCCGCTTTGCCAAACTTTCCTTGCCGTGGAATCCCCGGCATAGTGCCCCCCAGCTACTCCCTGGTGGGCCTCTTGAAGAACGGCGTTCTTCTCGAATTGCCGAATCGCTCGGCGCCATATGCCGTCCGAGCCTTTGTGGTAGAGAATGTTCGAGACAAGGCAAAAATTCCGGCTATGCACTGCTAGGCGTTTTCTCGTGTCAAGGGGCATATGCTCGGGAGGAAAACCGGTAGTGAGAAAATGGGTCATCTCCGTGATCCATTCATCTTCGTTCTCGTCTGGCATCGTGGTCAGGTTAAATAGGTTGGCATCGGTAGCTCTTCGTACGTTGTTTTCGCCGGTTCCCCTGACTCAAGACGGCTCAAGTAGTCGGCGATGGCGTGTTGTACCCCGGGTCGATGCTGAATCTGGAAATCAAACTCTTGGAGTAGGAGCATCCACCGAGCCAACCGTCCGGTGAGGGCTTGTTTATTGACCAAATAAAGAAGGGCCGAGTGATCCACGTGAAAGGTAAACTTCCGGCCCAAGAGGTAATGCCGAAATTTATTGATGCTATAAATCATACCGAGGGCCTCCCGCTCGGTGGTGGAGTAATTCTTTTCCGCGTTCGAGAGCCGTCGGCTGGCGTAGTACACAGGCCTATACCAATTCGGGGGTGTGCATTGCATCAGGGCACTTCCGATGGCAATGTCCGAAGCATCTACGAAGACATGAAACGGTTCGGACCAAACCGGAGGCTGGACCACCAGGGCATGTGAGAGCATTAGTTTCAGGGTCTGATAGGTTGTGTCCTCGATTGACGCCCATTGGAAGGGAAGGCGATGGACTACCGCGTGTAAAGGTGTCGCGAAATCGGCCAGGTGTCGTATCATTCGGCTGTGCCACCAAATCTGTCCCAAAAATCAGCTTAGTGCCTTAGCGTTCGAGGGTGCGGAGGCGGTCAGGATGGCCTTTACTTTATCCGGGTCCATAGTGATGCCTTCTTGACTGACAATGTGGCCGAGAAGGTTGCCGCTGGTGACTAAGAACGCGCATTTCGCCGGATTTAAGCTCAATCGAGCTTGGCGACATCGGTCCAGGCAGAGTCGTAACTGGGTCATGTGTTCCCGTCGATGGCCATACATGGCGAAATCGTCGAGAAAGACTTGCATGAACGCCGGGATGTACTCATGAAAGATTTCGGTGATGATGCGCTGGAACGTAGCCGGCGCCTTTTTTAGACCGAACATCATTACTTCTACCACAAAAACACCCCATTCCGTGACGAAAGCGGTTTTCTCTTGATCCTCCGGGTGCATTCTTATCTGGTTATAGCCGCTGAACCCGTCGAGGAAACTGTAGCATTCGTGTCCGGCTACCGTGTCGAGGACGCTGTCCGTGAAGGGGAGAGGGAAACCGTCGGTGATTGTTGCCGCGTTAAGCTTCCGATAGTCGACGCAGACACGGATTTTTCCGTTCTTCTTTGGGACTACTACGATCGGGCTCAACCACGTGGCCCGTTTAACAGGGCGAATGAAGCCCACTCGGAGTAGTTTGTCGATTTCCTCTTTGACTTTAGCGGCGTAGTTGGGGTTCATCCTGTAGAGCCTCTGCTGAACCGGCCGAGTGTCGGGTAAGAGGTGGATTTGATGTTGGTAGTATTGAGGATCCAGCCCCTTCATATCGGTGTAAGACCAAGCGAAAACATCCTGGTAGTCGGTGAGCAATCGTACGAGGGATGCCCGTTCTCCGGTTGGTAGATTATTGGCAATTTGTAACGTACGGGGATTCTCGTCCGAGCCGAGGTTTATTGTTTCCAGGGTTGATGCTTTGACTCGTTGTGAAATGGCGAGTTCGCGTTCGAAAGCATCCCGAGCATGGCGTAGCTCGGCAACTGTGGTTGGATCTGGTTCATCTTGGGGTGGTGATTCCTCCATGACTTCCTCGTCTTTAGGTGGCTCGATGGTTGGTATGGCATTGATTTCGAAGAGAGGGATGATCGTGGGATGATCATCTAGGAAGTCATCGACCTCCTCATCGGCCAAACCGTCGAGCATATGGACCGCGTATAACGGCGAAGCGTTGAGGACCGCGGGGACGCGTTCTTCCGTGATAATTCGGACCTTTTTCTTGCCTCGTCGGAACGAGATCATGTTGCGTTGCCATTGCTGCTTGATATTCGCTGTACGCAACCATGGTCTACCTAGTAACATTGGGTAGGCGCCTTGTGTCTCCAGTCTTAGCATGACGGCTGAGATTGTGAACATGTGGCCTCCGAGTGTGAAGTCGAGGTGGTAGATTAAACCAATGGGGCGAACGGAGTGGGTGTCGGCCATCCGAAGCCAAAAGGGGCACGGTTCAAATTGATTTAGGCCGAGGTTGTGACAAGTTGTTTCGCTAATAACGTTTACGCCAGATCCGCCGTTTATGATGCATTCGTGCAAGTCTTGTCCTTTAATGATGATTTTCACGGCTGGGTTCTGAGAATCCATGAGTGGTGGACCTGTGCTTGGTTCGGTGAGGTGAACCGGTGGCGTTACGGGCTTAGTATTGGCCTGGAGTGCAGCTAGGGTGTCCCGAAATCTCGGCATGAGTGGTAACAGCTTATGTAGGGGCAGCGAGATGCGGGAGTTGGTAAGAGCATCCCATAGTTGGTCATCCTCCGACGACGTGCATGGTACCGAGGTTTGTGGTGCTCCACTGGGCCCGTCTCTCATGTCAGTTTGCATGCGCACGACATTATTTTTATTGGCTGTGTCGATCCATTCTTTTGTTGCCTGACGGACTTCATCCTGGATTTGCCACTGTGTAGTCTGCGCTTTACTCCGGGTAGTGACGGTTTGAACATCGGCCATGATACTGTTCACCGCGGGTGCCTTGCCATAGTCGGTTGTTGGACATTGCGTGGCGTAGTGGCCTGGTTGGTTACATTTAAAACACGTAATGTTGGCCGAGTTGCTGGTGTCCGCTCGGTCGGTGTGTGGAAGTTGTTGCTGTTGATTCCCAATCTCGTTTGGTGGTGGGTTGGTCCGAGGTGCGTTGGAGTTGCGCTGGTCATTTTGAGGAGCGTCCCGTCGGCGGTTGTCGTTATGTCTTCTATTGTTGTGTGAGTTGCGGTTGCCGTTTCGCCGATCAATGCGTGGGTACCGTTGGTCATACCGGTCATCACGATCGTCATCATATCGAGCATAATCGTCGTGCCGGTCATCGCGATAGTGATCACGGCGGTCATCACGTCGGTAGTCGTAGTCTCGGCGCCGTCGATCCGGGGATCGCGGTCGGTCATTATCTTGGTCTCGGTAGGCATATCGCTCGTCCCGCCGAGAGTATGTATTTCTTGGCTCGATCTGGCGGACCGGTGCTGCCGTTGTGCGGTTCAACATATTATATTCGCACTGCTCGACAGTGTGAGCTCGAGACTGACACATCAGACACTGTGGTCGGTGGGGACATTCGAGGGCCAAGTGCCCTGATCCTGAACACGCCGTGCATTGGAGAGCTTGGCGAAAGCGATTGTCCGCTTGGGGAAGAGCGTTTTGTAAGGATGTCATCGAGAAGGCCGCGTCGTGCTGGGTCCGATCGAGGGCGAGAACCCACGCTATGACTTGTTCGATAGTATGGTTGGCGAAATTTGTAAGTGCGAGAGTCGTTAGGAGAGGCTCTCGTAAACTGGACAGGAAAGTGTCTGGTATATGTTGTGCCGAGACATCATCGGCCACTTGTTTGTAGAGATCCTGGAATCGGATCGTGAACTGCGCGACCGTTTCGTGCGGTTCTTGGCATATAGAGAAGAATTGCCGGAGCAATTCCCGTTTAGGCACCTCGCAATGAAAAAGTTCAAGGAACTTTGTGCGCACGATTTGGAAAGTGGTGGCCTCTCCTATTTCGAGGTGAGAGTACCATCGTGCGGCTGGTCCATCGAGGGAGAGTGTGAACTCGGCAATCTTTGAGGCATCGATTTCGGCCGGCGTGAGGCGGTGCGTTGAGTGGTTGGCCTGCCACGTGGATATGAAGGCACGGATGTGTGACTCCGCGTCTGGTCCGTCGGTGTATCGTGGGTATGGGTACGGCATGATGTCGTACTCTGGGTCTTTTGGTAGCATCGGGAAAGGGTTTAGTTCCGGTTGATTGACCTCCGGAGGGCTCGGCGGGGGTTTTGGTGGTGAATCAACTCGCGATCGAGTGTCCGGTGGCGAGGATTGCACTGGGGAAGCCTCCGATTGCTCGGGAAAGGATTGGTCAGTGATCGCCGAGTCGGAAGTTCCTTCGACTGGCTCAGGGCGTCGGGCAGGTGGTCGAGACCTCGTGGTGGGAGGGGGCGCCGTAACGGCAGCTGGTGGTTACCTTCAACGAAGTTCGCTGTGCACTCACGACTGTAATCGGGCGTGCCAAATTGTGTTACCCGTTCCTTTGGGTGAACACCTTCGATAGACTTGCGGCTATCGGTATCCAAGGGCGTGGTACGTGAAGGCTCGTAACAGAGGCGTCGTGAGGGAGAAAATGATCAGAGATAAAACACTAGCGAGATCTTGATAGGCGTGGGCGGCGCTGAAATCATAAGTATGAGCCAAAGCACAGACACATGGAGCAAAATGGGCACAAATAAGATATATTACTGCAACACCAAAAGGATTACAGAACACGGCCTACGGCCGGTGACCTTACAGGATTATCTAGTTACAATGGACTAAGCTAGTGCTTCCGGCTATATTTTCTGCTCCCACTCTGAGGTACTGGACCTCATTTAAATAACGTTTCCCCTAATACACAGTCGAGCCGTCGGTGGCCCATGATACTCAGACTCGGCGCTCGCTGGTGTTCTTTCCTACTCGGTTACACTACCGCTGTTTGCTAATTTCCTAATTCTATATTTTTGTCCTCTGGACAACATTATTGAACTATGCGTAGTTCGGTCTGCCCATAACGCGCAAGGTAGAAGCCGTGGCCAGTTCCCGACTTGTCCTCCGCATGCCCGCACCAACGCTTTTACGATCGACCCGTGCCCACGCTCCACCTTCCCATTAGCCTCCGGATTGTATGCCGTAGTGAGGGAGAGCTTAACCCATAGTCATCCAAACAACTCTTCTTCTTCCTGCGCATCCAACTCTCCCTAGTCAGCCACGATCTTCCCTACGCATCCATACCGACATACCACCTCTTCGATTAGGAACCGGCACACAACTGCAGTCGTCTTGTTCGCCAATGCACGACCCTCCACCTGATTCGTCAAGTCTTCTCGCGCAAGCACCATGTACCGCATCTGCCCTACCCCCATCGACATCGTCACTAAGTCCACTATCCACTTGAAATGGACAAACGATGGGTAGGTCGGGTGTAGCTTGTCTCGATGTCAAATCGCGCAGTGCATTTGGCAGCTCTTGCACGTTGTTACGAACTAGTACACGTCCCGGTACAGCCCTGGCCACCAATACTTCTCCTTTAGCTTTTCGAATGTGGCCCATGTCCCGCGGTGTCTAGCCCAAGGAGTCTCGTGATACGCCGTCAGCAACGCCTCTTGCTCTTCCTTCCCCGCCACTACGCGGAGTGGAACGTCGCGTCTCTTTTTCGGGAGCTTCCATATGTCCCCGTCCCATAGGAAGAATCGGTACGACTTCTTCCGGATCTGGCCAGCCTCTTCCCTTGTCCATGCCGTGTCCGGCGCCATTGTTTTCAAGAACCTGCCGATCTGGAGCCACTCCCCGTCGTACTCCCCTTCGTTGAACTTGTTAAGTGCCGGAGTGCTCCCTGCCCTTGTCGTTACGTAAGCCGACTTGAAGAAGTCTATGCCGACTTCTTCGTCCTCCGAAACCATGCTGTCCTCGTCGTCGAACCGTGCTCTAGAAAGCATGTCGGCCACGACGTTGTCTTTACCGGAGATGTGCCAGATCTTCGGGTTCAGAGACTTAATGTACGCGATCCACCTGAGCATTGCCAGGTCCGGCGTCGCGCATCCGGAAACCATACCAAGGATCGGTAGGCAGTCCGTCTCGATTATCACCTCCGTCTCGATCAAGTAGTCTTTATTGGCCTTGATTGCTGAAACACTTGGGCGTATACTCGCTGTTGCTCACTCAACACCTTTGCTCCGAACCGGATGGAGAACCTCATGCCGGTTTCGTCCTCCTGGTTGACCACCCATCCTATCCTGGTCAGGCTTGTGTCTACCGTAACGTAAATTGGGACGTCCTTGCCGTAAACTGCTTTTCGGAGTGCCGGTGCCGCAGTTAGCGCCCCATTCAGTCTACGAACCGACTCCGCATGCTCCTCACCACACTCGAATTTACGCCCCTTCTTTAGCAACCCGTAGAGCGGGTAATGCGGAATCCAGATATGGTAGAATGCGCAAGTGCCTAGGAACCTCCGCACCTCCGTAACTGACTTGTATTCTTCCTTCATTACGGAGATGACCTCTACCTTCGCGGAAGACGGTTTCTGGCCATAAGCCCTGCACAAGTGCCCGACCACTAGGATCTCCGGCTGCCCAAAAGCCGACTTCTCTCCGGAGAAGGTGAGCCGCGCATCCTCTAGCCTTTGCAACACCTTCTCGCAGTCGCCGATGTGGTCCTCAACGAATCTCCGGCAACCATCCGGCCCAACTGATTCATCCTTTCCTTCCACCGGGCACCCTTTTATCGGGATGTCATCCAAGAATGGCATGGTGATGTTCGGGATGCAATCCCTCAGCACCTTATTCATTGCATTCACCATGTGTTCCATCGAGTTGGTCCCTGCTTGCGGCAGGGTACACATCCGCACTAAGCCGAGAGGAGTTCGCATCGTCGTAATGTCCCTGCTCTCCACAACTAGTTGGAACTGATCGTACCCTGAGTACAGATCCCCGACCGAATAGATCGAACTTCCGGCGAAGGCCTCCGCGAACTCATCTATGGTCGGTCCGATACCTACGTTCCGGATGGTCACCTTGTTGACCGGCTGCAGGTCTTGAATAAAGCGCAACGTGTCATTCTTCATTGGCACGGTAAACCACCAATTCGAATATGGAGCACTCGATGGCTCGAGGATGCCCATCTCCACCTTCTGCTTCAACAACTCCATCAATTTCGGGATGTGAGCTATGGGTACCGGAATCGGCTTGAGATTCCACGACACATGCGGTACCGTGAAGATCACCATTGGTTGCACGATCATCGGGTCTACGCATCCGATCTCCCCCGGCGTGATTGCGAAGGCCCTCCCGTGCCTTCTGAGCATTCTTCGAAACCGGTCCTCCTCTGGCGGCAGTAGGAAGCTACCCTCACTGACTTTGAGCTCCCGTAGCGTTATGTCGGTGAACCGGTGTCCTATACCGGACGGATTCTATAAACTTGGGTCCGATGCAACCCCCTTTTTCCGCTCTCCGCTGCCCTCTGGCAAGGGAGCCGTGACTGGCCTCACCTTCCGGTCCACAGTCTTGTATTTTGTATCTATGCAGGCCGTCGATCCGACCTGACCCTTTCCCCGAAGTCGGCAATGACTTCGTATATCTCCACTGAGTTGACTGGAATCACTCGATCTTCAGTGAGGCCTTCATTGATCACCTTTCCCATTTCCCCTAAGGTGTCGTTGAAAGAGACCGCCTCCACAGCGCTGCTGATTTCTTTGTCGGGGCGGAGGACTCCGTACTCCTTGAAACGTTCCTTGGCCCTCTTCTTCTCCTAGCCATCGACGCCAACTATCGTACAACCTCCGTTGTCGGAGACCCAAAACTTCCTACCTATAGTACACTTGTGGGGTTTTGCTGGAGTGTCAGGACTATCACGACCCCACGCCTTGATAACCCTCTCTAAAAATCCCCTCGGCTGTCGCCGTCGAGGGTCTCGCGGTTACGATCATGGTTCGGTCGCACTGTCAGAAATTGGACGGAGTGTCACCCATCTTGGCTTTTCACTCGTGCGTACGCCGAACTATTATCCAACACCTTTGTTTCCATGCGTGTTGCTGTAATGAAATCTTGCTTCGATAGCCGAAGTGCGTCATCGAGGAGCCGCCCCTCGAACTCTTCCCAGGTCCGGCATCCGGCCTGCACCTCGAGCACCTCTGCGTGAATGCCTGGTGTTGCCACCTGAGGGAATCCGGCCAACCGGTTGTCTTCCGGAATGTCCCTCATCACCATCCATTCTCGGTAGGCCGCCAAATAGCTCGTGGTGTCCTTCCCACCGAACCAGCCTATTGTGCCAACAATTGCTTCAATGGCCCTGTCGAGGGCGCCCGTGCCCTTGTGAGCACTTACTATTCGATCAACTGTTGCCACTATGGCTTCGGCGACCTCTGATCCTCTCATCTTCGACTCCTCTGCCGCCTTTTTCATGTCGGGTTCACCAAATTATGTCGTGTTGTTCCGCTTTCGCATAGGAAATAAGGCGGGACCGCGGGGGCCCTGAACCGAGGAGCAAGAGAGAGAAGGAGGTGGAGCGAGAGAAGTGCGCACGCGTAAGGCCGGTTAGGCCCGTTTGCAACTGACAACACTTGCTAGCTAAATGAACCTCTAATGCATATCTGAACAAGATGCACACTCGCGTAAAAGAGAGACTCATAGAAACACAGAGAAAGGGAAACAAGAGATTCGATTCCAATAACAGAAAAGGTTACAGTGTTTGCAAGATTACAACCGGATAGCCGGCGATAGACCCAACCCAGATAATCACACACCCACGCGCACACACAGAAGAGCCTTGCCGGAAAGCACACGGGCTTTCCTCGAAGCAGAGATCCGCTACATCCTGGTCACATCACTTTTTTTCTCCGTCCCTTCGGACAGAGATCCGCTTCGATTTACTAGCCTATTATTATATTCTTCCTAGGATATACACATCACGCTAGCCTATTCCTAGTTATGTACAATGTGTTGGTTTGAGAACACACACGTAAGTGCCTTTTCACACGCCGAATTCCATGATTCCTCCTAAGGCTGGTTTTCTCCACGACACCATCTTGACGTCCAGTTGCTCTACCTCAAGGTCCATGCTTGACACTATGCCCAATACCGTCCGGATGGATGTCATCTTTACTACTGGGGCAAAGATCTCATCGAAATCCACTCCTTCCTTCTGCTAAAAGCCCTTCACCATGATTCAGGCCTTATACCTCGGTGGATTTCCGGCATCTCCCGGTTTTAACTTGTACACCCACTTGTTTTGGAGTGCTTTCTTCCCTTTGGGCAACTCCGTCAGTTCATATGTGTGGTTCTCATGCAAGGAATCCATCTCATCCTGCATGACACTCAACCACTTGCAGTTGTGGGTGTCTCTCTTTGCTTCTTCGAAGCTTTCCGGCTCCCCTTCATCGGTTAGCAACACATGCTCTGCATCCGGAAATCTCCGGGGGGCTCTTCTCTCTTGGAGAGGATATCTCCGTCCCTGGTTTTTGACTACTGGTTCCTTCGTTTGTTCCTCCTCCGAATTTGATTTGGGATCTTGTCCGGTTCCGATGTCTTCTTCTTCTTCTTCTTCTTCTTCTTCTTCTTCGGTGGGTTCGGTTTCTTGTCCATATCCAACTGGTTCGTCGAGTGTCATCTGGTTACCGGCTAGCGTCCGGTTTTCAACTGGGTAAGTCCTTGTGTCCTCAAGCCGGTTTTCAAATATAGCCCCAGTGGGCTCTCTAGAACATATTTACATATATGTCCCTTCATCTGGTGAGAGGGTCTCATCGGGCCTGCAACATCCGGTTCTCACCAGGTCTTCCGTTGCCGGGTACTCATCATCTGGTTCACGCCGGGTACTCATATCCCATCCGGAGGGACCGAAATCCTAACACGATCTACAATTTGTCACCAACCGAGCTAGAAGTCCTTCGAGCCTATATAGAGGAGATTTTGGAAAATGGTTTCATTCGGCATTCGAAATCTCCAGCTGGCGCACCCATTTTATTCGTCAAGAAAAAGGATGGATCACTTCGTCTCATTGTAGATTACCGTGGCCTGAATAAGGTCACCATAAAAAATAGGTATGCACTTCCCCTTATCTCAAGTCTTTTAGAACGGATCAATGGTGCAAGGTTCTTCATGAAGATCGACTTACGAGGAGCATATAACCTCATACGGATCTGACCAGGAGATGAATGGAAGACCGCGTTTCGCACCAGATATGGGCACTTCGAGTATACAGTCATGTCGTTCGGCCTCACTAATGCGCCAACAGTCTTCTAGCACATGGCAAATGATATATTCCGAGATCTCTTGGATGTTTGTTTGATCATCTATTTGGATGATCTACTGGTTTATTTGAAGACCCAAGAAGAGCACGATTCTCATGTACTATTAGTACTAAAACGACTTCGAGAACATGGACTTTATGCAAAGCTTGAAAAATGTAGTTTCGGGTGCAACCAAGTGGAATTTCTGGGCTATGTCATCTTGTTGAAACGCATCTCCATGGATCCAGCTAAGGTCAAAACGGTGGTAGAGTGGTAAACTTCGCATTTGTTGCGAGATGTGCAATGCTTTTTAGGCTTTGCTAATTTCTACCGCAAGTTTATACAGGATTACTCAAACCTTGTTCTGTCTCTCACACAACTTACTAAGAAGGGTCAATCGTTCATTTGGTCTGAAGAAGCGGACATGGTTTTTGAGAATCTTAAGAAGGAATTTACATTGGCTCCTATTTTGGCTCACGCTAATCCAGAAAAACCATTCATCATGGAAGCGGACGTGTCGGATTTCGCATTGGGTAACATTCTGTCACAACAAGGTAATGATGAAAAGCTACATCTTGTGGCTTTCCACTCACGCAAGTTTGATGACGCCGAAATCAATTATGAAATTCATGATAAGGAGCTATTAGCAATAGTGGACTCTTTTACGCAATGGGGGCATTTTCTAGAGGGATCCTCTCATCAAGTCACCGTATTCAGCGATCACAAAAACCTTGCCTACTTTAAGAGTACTCGTGTGTTAAATTGATGTCAAGCTCGATGGGCCCAATTCCTCATGCGTTTTGACTTCAAAATTACATATCATCTGGGGAAGCACCAAGGGAAGGCAGATGCATTATCACGACGTTCGTATCTAGCACCGTGTCTTGGTGAGCCAACTTTCGATAACCAAAAGCAAGTAATCTTGGGACCGGCACGACTACAAGCAACACAGGTCTTCGGCATGCACTTGGATTCCCACGTTATCGATACCATACGTGAGGACTTGAAGACAGATGATTTCGCCCAAGCCATTCTAGCACATATTGATCCCTCTCGAGCATCTTGTTCATAGTCGCAACAACCAGGTACGGACTATCGACAATTCGAATGTCATGATGGATTACTATTCTTTAAGAAACTCTTGTATGTTCCTAATGGTTCTTGCCGCCTTCGAGTAGTTCAAAACTGTCATGACACATATACAGTTGGGCATTTTGGTAGTACTAAGACATTAGATTTAGTACAATGATCATTCTGGTGGCCATGTATGCGACAATTTGTCGAAGATTTTGTTCAGACTTGTGATACATGTTGCAGAGAAAAAATGCCAAGGCATCATCCATATGGTTTATTAGAACCATTACCAACTCTAAGCAAGTCGTGGCTATCTATTGCTCTAGATTTCATCACAGATCTTCTAGTCTCTAAGGGATTCAATGCGATTTTAACAGTAGTAGATCAATATACGAAGATGGCTCATTTCCTACCATGTACTAAGGAAATCTCCAGTGAAGAAACCGCCGAAATTGTCGTGCGGGAACTATGTCGGCATCATGGCCTTCCTGATAATATCATCAACGACCGTGGACCCCAGTTCGTCTTGAAATTCTGGAAGCACCTTTTTAAAATGCTCAAGGTCACTTGTAACCTCTCCTCCGGCTACCACCTGCAAACCAATGGCCAAGCAGAACGAACAAATAAAACACTGGAGTAGTATCTTCGGTGCTTTCTAAGCTATCTATCATCAGGATGATTGGGCAGATATTCTCCACTTCGCAAAATTTTCCTATAATAACTCTGTCCACTCATCGACTAAAGTTACGCCAGTTTATGCTTATACGGGTTGTCACCCCCGGTGGTGTGTATTTGAAACCCCAGAGTTACCCACAAATCCTTGCGCAGAGGATCGTTTGGAGTAGTTACGCAAGATACAAGCAGATTTATCTACTCATCTACAACAAGCTCAACAAACACACAAGGTTTACGTGGATTGTCATCGGCTTCCATCCAGTTTTAACATTGGAGATCGGGTATGGCTACTACGACGACACATCAAGACTACTCACCCATGCAAGAAGTTGGATTATCGGCGATTAGGTCCTTTCCGTATTATCGGAAAGTCTGATTAATGATGTCGCTTTTCGTCTCTATCTACCCCCGCAATTTTGCATACATCCGGTGTTTCATAGTTCTCTCCTCGAACCCTATCAAGACAACACCATCCCAGGACGTATTCCACAACCTCCACCCCCAATCGAGCTTGAAGATGGACTTGAGTACGAGGTTTCCGCCATCCTCGTGACACTTGTCATGACATTAAAATATAGCTTTAAAAGAACAAATGAGCTAGCCTAATGGTATGTGCCTTGTGTTTGGTATGTGAGGTTGTGCGTTCAAGTCTCTCAAATGTTATTCAATACAATATTTTAGCTTATTTTTCTATCGTGAAGCAAATCCTTCACGACACCTAGACCCCCACATGCTCCTACTCATTGAGGCTTCATACTCTATATAACCTTTTACAAAGATTTGAATAAGCTCATATAAATTGATAGAGGTTATTTTCTCATCGTGGCATGGAAACGTCATGACAACGCGGTGCTAGATACGCGTATCGTGATAAAGCATCTACCTTCCCTTGCTGCTTCCTAGGACGATATGTAATTTTGAACGAAACGAGTGATGAATTTGGGCCCACTGAGCTTGACGTTGATTTAAAACACGAGCATTCTGGAAGTAGGCAAGATTTTTGTGATCATTGAATACGGTGACTTGATGAGAAGATCCCTCTAGGAAATGCCTCCATTGCATAAAAGAGTCCACTATTGCTAATAGCTCTTTATTGTGAATTTCATAGTTGATTTCAGCGGCATCAAACTTGAGCGAGTGGAAAGCCACAGGATGTAGCTTTTCATCATCGCCTTGTTGTGAAAGAATGCTACCCAAGGCGAAATCCGACGCGTCTATCTCAATGATGAATGGTTTTCCCGGATCAACATGAGCTAGAATAGGAGCCTTCTTAAGACTCTCAAAAGCCATGTCCACTTCTTCAGACCAAACAAATGATTGCCCCTTCTTGGTAAACTGTGTGAGAGGCAGAATAATCTTGTATAAACTTGTGGTAGAAATTCGCAAAGCCTAAAAAGCATTGCACATCTTGCAATGAACTTGGAGTCTGCCACTCTACCACAATTTTGACCTTAGCTGGATCCATAGAGAGGCCTTCCGGGGAGATGACATAACCTAGAAATTCCACCTGGTTGCACTCGAAACTACATTTTTCTAGTTTTGCATAAAGACCATGTTCTTGAAGCCGTTTTAGTACTAACAGTACATGAGAATCATGCTCTTCTTGGGTCTTCGAGTAAACGAGTAGATCATCAAAATAGATGATCAAACAAACATCCAAGAGATCTCGGAATATATCATTTGCCATGTGCTGGAAGACTACTGGCAGATTAGTGAGACCAAATGGCATGATTGTATACTTGAAGTGCCCATATCTGGCGGAAACGCGGTCTTCCATTCATCTCCTGGTCGGATCCGTATGAGGTTATATGCTCCTCGTAAGTAGATCTTTGTGAAGAACGTTGCACCATTGATCCGTTCTACAAGACTTGAGATAAGGGGAAGTGCATACCTATTCCTGATGGTGACCTTATTCAAGCCACGGTAGTGTACGACGAGATGAAGTGATCCATCCTTTTACTCGAAGTGCCCATATCTGGCGGAAACGCGGTCTTCCATTCATCTCCTGGTTGGATCCATACGAGGTTATATGCTCCTTGTAAGTAGATCTTTGTGAAGAACGTTGCACCATTGATCCGTTCTACAAGACTTGAGATAAGGGGAAGTGCATACCTATTCTTGATGGTGACCTTATTCAAGCCACAGTAGTGTACGACGAGACGAAGTCCCAAAACCATGGTAATCCCAAAACAATGGGATGTTCTGGGCTACTAATTATATTGAATGATACTTCAAACGCTAAATTATCTAGGACAATATTAATTGGCTTTGACTCTTCTATGATATTCCCGGAAGCAATGGGACAACCATCAATGACTACTACAGAGGCTGGACAAGGGATTTTTCTTAGGGATATTTGATGAGGTTTGACAAAATTCCTATCCATGAAACAAGAATTAGCCCCGGAATCTAGGAGTGCTAAGACATGTACTGGAGGGGTACTTTTAGTACTAACTATTACTAGAGCTAAGAACACATTGTTAACTTGCTTAGAGGGAATGGAACCACTAATGGGTTGCACAGATCTAGGGCTGCCCAACCAAACGACTCCTATTTTTGCTGAACTTAGTTGTTTAACTCCTCTTCTAATTGACTAAGGACAAAAAATTTGTTCGATAGATTTGGGCTATTAGTACTATTAGGACTATTAGATATTCCTACGAAAATAGACTCGTGTTTAGTACAATTAGAACTAGCAACTATTTGGTTTACCTGTCTTCTTGGCCTATGGGGATAGTTCACTACAATATGCCCTGGTCCACTGCAATAAAGACATAGTTGATTTGCTTGGCGTCGCTGCTTTTCCTCTTCCGATAATGGTCCGCGACGATGTGGAGTATTTTGTTGGAGACGCATTATATGATTCCCTTGGAACAAGTTTTGCTACCACTGAGGCATAGGTGGGCTTTGATCTTGTCCTTGGCATCTAGAACTGACGTTCCTAACGTCGTTCAAAAAGACGGTTATCGCATCGCACCACACGACTAATCGCTTCTATCAATGACTTTGGGTTTTCAAGGAAAGTTAAGAGTAAATCCTTAACATCGTTATGTAGGCCAAAACGAAATTGTTCCATGAATGCTTGGTCATCCTAGGGAATATCGATGGCGAGAAGACGGAAATCCGTAGCATAAGCCAAGGTCGGCCGCTCACCTTGGCGCAATCTCCGGATTTTGTTAATTGCCGTCCTAACACTGTCGGTATCTCCGAAACAAGCTTTAAAATCGATAATAAACTCTTCAAAATTATTTAACAAGGAGGAGCTTATTTCTAACAGGGGGGCAAACCATGCCAAAGTTGTGCCACTAAGTAGAGTGCCTACTAGTCCCACTCTTGATGCATCGGTGGGATATCGAGAAGGATGCATTTGAATCACTACATGTACTTGATTCAAAAAACCTCTGAACTGTGATTAGGTCCCGTCAAATTTTGTAGGAAGTTCGATCTTGGGTTCTTTGTCCTTGTTGTTGTAATGATATAATAGTCGCTTCACGTTTTTGTACACGTAACGTCAGCTCCCTGTGTTGTTGTTTTTCCAACGCTATTTGTTGAAGATCCCCCAACAAACGGTGATTTTCTTGTTCTAGTGCTACAAATTTCTCTTTTAAGCATTGGAGCTATGAGAAAACAGATTGGTATTCCTGAGCGCTAACAGTTGCCATTTTACTAGGGAGGATAAGAGGATTAGTACGAAGGGAATGAGGGATAAGAGGATGAGGAGGGAAGGAAAAATCGGTTCAAACTATCAGGAATAGTACTAAAACAGAGAGAGAATTAGTACTAGAGAAGGGAAGTACTATGAGGATCAGTACTAAGAAGAAGGGACAACGTAAGACTCACAAGAGAGGAAGAGAGAAAAGGATATATATATATAATATACAGAGAGAGAGAGAATGATGATAACCAGACGATATATTATATGAAGAGGTAAGTACAAAATAGCTATGAGGCTTAAGACAGGTGTTGAACCGATTTGGTTTGAGAATAATGCCTTGTGCCTCATTTTATACTATTTTCAGGAGTACTCCTAAAGTTTCTAGAATGTTCCAGAGAAATATGGAATATACATCAAATTTCTAAAGTGAAATAATAAATGAAGATATTATCCTTTGTATTACAATATATAGTTTAATGGCAAGCGCTCGACCCATGTAAAATAAGGTCATGGGTTCAAATCTTGCCATATCATGACACCTGCTTTCCTCGACCCGTCCAGTTCTGCGTTACTTGACCTTCTCGGTCGGCTTGTCTACTCAGAAGGCCCTTTTCAGCTCCCTTGTTATTGCGACTTCGACACTTCTTGACCCGTTGGTCCCCTCCGTGTCGGTGTCGACTTCTGCTGCCTTCCTCGTCCATTTGCCCTTTTGTTGATTTGGCTCCTCCGAATCAAACACCTCTTCCGAATCGGCTACCTCCAATTCATTCCAACACTTGTCTGAATTGGTTGTCTCCAATTCGTCATCAACCTTCAGCCCCTTCACCACGTCCGAGTCTTGGCCTTCTCCTTTCGGTTGGCTCTGTCCTTCTTGACTCTGCTACCGTCACCCGCTTATTCCGGCTTTATCGGATGTGCCAACTTCTTCAGTCGACTCAACTTTCCTTTTTCCTCTTGTCTCCCCCTACTTCGGTTGGCTTTGGCTTGGGCTATCCATTCTAGTGGCTCCCCCTACGTCCGGTCTTGGCTTTCTTGACCGACCTATGCACTACGACTTCTTTAGTCGGGCCAAAGTCAAAATTGGTTTCCCGACTCAGCTTTATGGTCTTCTTTTTGGAATCCTCCTTTCATTCCTCCCCCTCAAGCTCGGCAAATCGAGGTACTGGACACCCAGTGCACCGTTCTCTCGGGTGAAGTGGAACTATTGCATGTTTTGACAGTTCACACCCAACACTAAGCACATTGAGGTGCACTATCATTTTGTCTGAGATTGCGTTCTCTCAGGTGAAGTGGAACTGCTGCATGTTTCCCACGGATCAACAAGTGGCCAATATCTTCACCAAAACCCCTCAGCTTAGACAAGTTGCAACATTTTTCCCATATATAGAACACGCGTGCACACACACACACACACACATGTTGTACATACAATACATACATACACACATGCCATATACACAATACATACATAAGCACATGCATAGAACATACACAATTACCCAATATAGTAGATACATACATACAACAGATGCAATATAATACATACATATGCACACACACCAAATATACATACATACGTAAGGCACATGTACACACACACACACCACACACACACACACACACTACAACATTATTTTTAAAACGCGTGAGTACTCACGCTAATTGTTTCAAAAAAAGGGGGGAAGAAAAGGGGGAGGGGGATTACATTAGTGTTTTCGGGGGGGGGGGTACTGGAATGAAGAGAATGAAAGGGAGGGGAGTATACATATTTTGATGTGGGGCAAGAAGAGGGAGAGACAGATTGAAACCGTGGCGGAAAACTCAACGGCCACAACAACTGGCTCACCTCCATTTCTTGCCCCATCATCGATGGGTACATGATTGTCTCTGCTTCTCGAGACAAGTTTCTTGTTGTGTGGTCCCTCACCCGAGACGAAACTATGGCAATACGAAGAAATGCCCCACAAGTCATGGTCACTTCGTATAAGATGTTGCCATCTCTTCCAATAGGAAGTTTGCTCTATCAGTATCAGGGAGTTGGGATGGAGAGCTTCATCTGTGGGATCTCTACTCCGGTGCTACAAACCGCTGATTCACTAGACACTCTAAAGACGTTCTGAGCGTTGCCTTCTCTGCAGACAATCATCATATCGTTTCCACGTCGAGAGATCGATTCATCAAGCTTTGGAACACTCTCGGCGAGTGCAACTATACTATCCAAGATAGATGCACACACCGGTTGGGTATCATATGTTACTTGTCACCTGTTACTGCGAATCCTATCATGGTTTATGGTTCATGGGACAAATATGTGGTGTGGAACCTTAATAACCTTAAATCACCCACTAATTACAACAATAGGTCATAGTTGGGAGCTCCTCCACACAAAGGAATATTATATGAAAATCCATCCATGCTATTGCAAGTGAGTTGATATAAAAAGTTCGACATTATGGGTTGTATGTACAGTTGTTGTAATCATGTTGTGTAGTTTTTCTCCTCCTAATGATTTTTCCATGGGTATGGTATTTTTACGCAACAAACATTAAGAAATATGCATTTTTGTTGAAAGAATTGTCAATTTTGGGTCAGATATTAAAATAATTTTATTTATACTTGCAAGTTGGGAAAGTGTGGAAAATGGATCAACCAAATAATTATCCAAAAGTTGTTGTCGCATGCAGGTAATGACATGCATGTTTAATGTGTTTTGTGAGCATTTTGTTTATGCTTTCACTTCAAAAGTTTCATTGTTTAATACAATCATAAAATGTAGTTCTTGAAGAATTTTAAATTGGGATTTTTTTTTTCGAATGATTCTCAACGCTCATAGGCGTGGCTATCATTTGGGCCTATGCATACCTCCTGACACCAATGGGAGCCTACAGACATACATGCCTTTGATGTTATTGCTTCCAATTGCTAGATTGATCGAGCGTCATTGGTTGTTTCATCACCTTGGTAATTTGAGCCATATTGATTGTTTCTATTGTTCATTGCACAATATAACATCGTTTTTGAAGTGTGGGCAATTAGATAGAGTCACCCTTTGAAAATCAATAAATATAAGTGATGCGAATGTATATCTCAATGTTATCTATTTTTGGGCAAGGAAGAACATGTAAGGGCATGATGTAACACGATGGTGAATAACACTTACATAAATGTGTTACTCATGGATAAATATTGGATACACATTTTTTGGTCATATAAAATCATTGTTCCTCTACCGATTCTCTTTTAGTAATTCCTAGTTATATATTGCAAGTTATATGTATCTAAGTTGATATTTAGATGGAACATCAAGGTTGCCGAAATTGTGAATTTCTAAGCTTTGCATTCCTTATACTCTTCAATGGGGTGCTTCGACATTTCATGCAAGTCATATGGTCAACATGATGGTTGCAGTGCTAGTTTCCATGGTTGAGGTAAATTTGTCATGTTAAAGTATGTTACTAATACAAGAGGCATAATTGAAACTCTATTTTGGTTTTATTTGTTGTGAATTGGATACATGAATTCCCACAATGTGTTTTCATTATGTAACAGTTAATTTGTCAAGACCAAACCTATCTATGATAAATATTGTTGTTGAGACCAAACCTTTCAGATTAGATGTTCTTGAATCTGAACCTTTGTGGGTTCCATAGCTTACTTGCTATGTTTCTTTCGTAGAGAGATTAAGGGCTATGGCTATGGAAGAGATGTTTAAAGGTTAAAAGAATTGTGTGTGGTTGCATTGTAGGAACTTAAGGACTTAAATGCTGAAGTTTTCTTAGAGAAAAACTCAGTATGTGTTTGTTTTGGCATTGTAGCAACTTCATGTAGTGAAGTTCTTTCTCAAGTTGAATGTTGTGAATTATTCTTGCACATCACATGGTATATTCTTGTTATGATATATCTTCTGTTAGATATATCATTTTTCACTTCCATGAAACCACGATATATGCAATGTTACATAGGCATGTCAAAGAAGATGGCATTGAAGGTGATCCTATTCTTTGAATGAAGGTGGTGTGAAGACACACATACTCTCCACGCTCACATACATGAAAATATACATACAAACAAGCAAACATACATTCATACATACACACACAACAAACACATTCTAAACAAAAGAAATGTAGAAAAGAAAAACAAAAAATACAAAAATGAAGAAATAAATAAATAAATACTTGTTAAAAATAGTAAAAACAAAAAATAAACACGTTGCAAAATTATTGTATGTGAGTGATGCCAATAGTGATGAGTTTTGGCATCACCACCAACCTATTTTATTGTGACATGTATAGAATACACATTCACATAGATCTAACATGCACATATTTAGAACACATATATACATACATACATAGACACACTGAACATAGACACATAGACACATGGCATAATACAATACATACAACACGTGCAATACAGTACAATACATACATACATACATAAACATGGAATACAATATAGTACATGTATACATACACATGCAATACAATACAATACATAAACATGGAATACAACACAATACATACATACATACACATGCAATACAATACAATACATAGACATGGAATACAACACAATACATACACATAACATATACATACATACATACAACCATGCATAAAATATGCCCAACTCATTCAAATAATACAATGCAGATTGATATACATCTCTATGATATACATGCGTTTTTCTATGTAAGGGTATTTTAAATAGTTGTTGTCAAAATATATATTGACAATAAGGGGTATTTTTATTAACTGTTTTTTTACAAAAGGGTTCTAAAATAGTGAAAAAACATATGTATAAGGGGTTTATAAAAGATATCTTGAACGCACGTGATACAACCTCTTTAAATATAGTGGAGCCCCCGGGCCCCAAACACTTATATACGCAAGAAAGAGTAGTCCTTTTACGAGGGAGTTTGTTGGCATAAAAGCCCGACTCCTTCCGATTTGTATCCATCCTAGTGTGAACTCGTCCACATAGTTAGGGCTTAGTATATAAGCAATAACCTAACGTTGTAAAGACAGAAGAGATACACATTGTATCAAGTCTCTGCCTTCCTTCCTTTCTGTGTTGTTTTCCGAGTACGCAAACAGGTTCCCATACGCTTCCGCATATGCACACACCTACCAAACCCTCTACACTCTCCGGATTAGTGGATTGAATCCGAATTGGTTGAGCCGGAGTGCTCAACCGGATGACGAGCTGGCGAGTAGTGAGGACTCAGTAGTGCTCTCCCACGTAAGGAGCCGAGGAGACAGTTCATGCGCAGAGAAAAGGGGAAGAAGAAGATGCTGGAATACGACACCGACAGAGATGAGTTGGATTGGAACGAATCCGACTCCGAACAGAACGAAGATGGACCTTCTGAAGAGAAGTCCAAGATGGCCAAGAAGGCCATGAAATCGGCGAATCCGGAATTGTGCCAATCCACCCGCCAGAAGAACCTTGTGAAGAGGTACGGGTATAATGAATATATGGCACATCATTATTGTTGAGAGGTGTTGCCATAGACTTGCACTCAGTCATCCCGAACTTGTATAACAAGTTGAGAATGTAGTGCCGTTGGGAGATCATAATCTCGGCTACAAGCCGAATGTACCGGATACCGTCCGAACCGGATACGAGCCGAAGTGGACATCAACCAAAGTAGCCGACCAAAATTGAGCTTGAGGGGGCGTGTTGAGAATCAAGCTCAACCTAGTCTAGTGTGTGAACACACCCTTGAGAGTGTGCACTCAAAGGTCAAAAGTCACCACTCTTATCCACACATTAACTATGTGTGATAGAATCATATTCTATGACACATAACTAATGAGCTTTCACATTCCCCATGACCCATGAGCTTCAGTAGTTAATAAAGAGAGAGAGTGACTATATAAATCACTCTCCTCCTACTTTGTAATAGGTTAATTAATCTCCTTTGTAATATACATTTGTCTTGAGTATTCTATTGTCTTTCAAATCTATCTATCTTGTGTTTCTCTCTCTCTCTCTCTCTCTCTCTCTCTCTCTCATACTCACACACACTCACAACACATATCTCTAGTCTATTCCGCTACACAAGAATCACCACCGATTCTTTACAATTATGCGTACATGGCGAAGGTGGCAGCCATGCGTGAGCCGGAGAGCTACGCAGAAGTAGCTAAGGACCCGAATTGGTGGAAGGACATGGAGGAAGAGATGCATGCACTCATGGAAAATGAGATGTGGGATTTAGTGGATGTACCGAAAGGAGTTAAAACAATCGGTTATCGGTGGGTATACAAGTTTAAATACAACACCAATGGCTCCGTCAATAGGTACAAGGCTCGGTTGGTGGGAAAGGGCTACACGCAGCAACACGACGGTTCAGCCCCCCGAATTTTAGTATGGAATGAATACATCGGCGGTGTGCCGATTAAATATCTCCCTCTACGGACTTAAGCATGCTTGGAACTCGAAAATCACGTAGAGACTACGTCAGATGGGGTTTGCTCTATCGAAATCAAACTCTTCACTCTTCATCCAGCAAGGTTGGAATGGACCAGTGAGCATATTGCTCTATGTGGATGATCTTGTCATCGCCAATGCCAACCTGGACGAGATCGACCACGTGAAATTCCAGCTTGTGGCATCATTTGAGATGAAGGATCTAGGAGACGTTCACTACTTCCTCGAGATTGAAGTGATCCATACCCCCGAGGGCATACTGATCAATCAACGTCATTATGCGCTGAGTATGCTCTTCAAATTCGGTATGACGGAAAGCAAATCCGTCTCGAATACAAATCCGTCTCTACTCTTATAGACCGGAATGCGAAGCTTCGCCCCGACTCCGGAACGGCATGCGACCTGAAAAGGTTCCGACAGATAGTCGAAAGCCTTATCTATCTGACCATCACCCGATTGGACCTTAGTTATCCAGTTGGATTGATTAGTCAATTCATGGTGCATCTGACTGTGGAGCACCTTCAATGCGCGCACCGAATACTCAGGTATGTTAGCGGCACTAAGGACAGGGGGAGTGTTGTATCAAACCAGTGTAGCCGGACAAGTTTTCGGCTACACGGATACCGATTGGAACAGAAATGCCGGTGACCGTAGGTCTACATCCGGGTATGCATTTTCACTTGGAAGCGTTGCGGTCTCCTTGAGCAGCAAGAAGCAGCCGACAATAGCATTGTCGAGCACCGAGGCCGAGTACCGAGAAGCGGTTGTCATGACATGCGAAGCCATATGGCTCAAGAGGCTCCTAAAGGATCTGCATGTGGAGGTATCCGATCCGACCATGATCTATTGCAATAACCTTAGCAACATCCTATTGGCATGTGTCTATGTATGTATGTGTTAATGTTTGTGTGTGTGTGTATTTTCTATATATGCATATGTATGTATGTATTGTATGTATCATATGTGTAGCATGTGTCTATGTATGTATGTATGTGTTATGTGTGTGTGTGTGTGTGTGTGTGTGTGTGTGTGTTCTATATTTCTACATATGTATGTATGTATTATGTATTGTATATATAGCATGTGTCTATGTATGTATGTGTTATGTGTGTGTATTTTCTATTGATGTACATATGTATACATATTGTATTGCAGGTGTATATATGTATGTGTGTGTGTGTGTGTGTGTGTGTACATATTGTATTGTATTGCATGTGTTGTATGTATTGTGTATGGTATGTGTGTGTGTGTGTGTGTGTGTGTGTGTGTGTTCTTTACATGTGCATATGTATGTATTCCATGTATGGCATGTGTGTATGTGTTATGTGTGTGTATTCATGCATACAATACAATACACACACACACACACACACATACAACACGCACCACATACATATATACACATGCACGTATGTGTGTGTGTAGGTATGTACATTTGTATTGTATGTATGCATGCATGTATGTACATGTATGGATGTAAGTTGGTAACATTTATAAATGTATCATTGTAGGCATGTGTACGTATGTACACAATGTATGAATGCTATATGTATGTTCATGTACGAATGCATGTATGTGTATATATGTAATATGTATGGAATTTATGTATCTTTTCAGGGTATTTTCGTGTTTAGTATGTGTATGGCTCATATATGGATGTATGTTTGCAATCTGCACATAATATATATGCATATATCCAACGTATGTGTAAGTATACATATATCTAATGTGTGTGTGTGTGTATATATATGTAACTTATAAGTATTGTAATTTGTATGACCCCGTATTACCTATGTATATATATGGTGATATGTGGAATATGTATGTATGTATGTATCTGTATACATATATGCATATGTCCATGTACATGATTCGATGTGTTTGGATGTGTGTTTATAACATTTGCATAATATGTATGTATGTGTATGTGTATGTGTATGTATATATGTACTATTATATTGTGTATGACCATGTGTGTATTTGTGTTTGTGTATGTGGTGATATGTAATAATGTATGTACATATGTAATGTATGTATGTGTGTAATATGTACGTAATATGCACTCATATATATGATGTGTGTGTATGTATGTAAATATTTAAGTATTGTAGTTTGTATGGTCCCATATAACCTATATATATATATATATATATGGTGATATGTGGAATAAATGTACATATGCAATATATATACATATATATATATATGTAATAATGTATCTATATATGTAATGTATGTATGTGTATGTAAATTTGTATATTGTGTAATATGAATGGATTATATGATATGTAGCATGTAATTTATTTATGTGTTTGCGTGTGTGTGTGTGTGTATATATACATATATATAACTTGTTTGTATGTATGTAGATTTGTAATACATATAATATGTCACTATACGTATTTATGTGTATGTGTATGTGTGTGTATATATAATATGTAATTTATTTATGTATGTATATTTTTTGTGTTTGGTATGTATATATGTATTTGTATATAATTGTGTGCATAATAATATATGTGTGTAATATGTAACATACAAAATATGTATGTAGCATATATGTATTTGTGTATGCATTTACATATGGTAATATATATTTGTACATATATTCATATTTAGTCAGTATGCATTATAAATGTGTGTAATGCATGTATATACATATTCATGGATGTAATGTTTGAATGTAGGTATATGTGCATGTATGCATGTATATGTATGTATGTATGTATGTATGTATGTATGCTACTCCAAAATTGACTATTGTTTGCATAATATATTCTTTACTATCTAATTGAAATATCTAATATTTCATGGGCTTATGTAATTTTTTTCTATAGTGTAATTGATAACACCCTTATGTAAATATATTTTTTATCTATTTATTAATACCCTTATGTATATATATTCTGTATCTCAATGGTTAATTTAAACCCCTTTTGATGAACTCATGTGCTATCATACAAGTTTTGACAGTGAAGCCCCCGGGGTTTGGGGTATCTCCCCGTAAATCTAGATTACAAGATTATCCTAAATTTACATTACAAGTCAGTCGGCATGCGGCCGAGTTGGCAGAGGTATAGTAAGTGTAGATAGAGTTGTTCTGATTAGGTCTTACCTACTGTCCCTCGTTCGGTTTTCTTCTGCTCGATCGCTTGTCATAGTCCCATCTTCGTCCTTAGTGCTTTGAAGCGTACATTTGGGAGTGGCTTCGTCAGGCAATCAATGATGTTCACCTCGGTGTCGATCTTCCGGACTTCAAGCTTCTTCTCGGTTACGAGCTCGCGGATGTGATGATACTACACCTCAATATGCTTCTTCTTTGCGTGGTAGACGGGATTGTTGATGAGGTGTATTGCGCTCTGTGAGTCGCAATGGATGGTTGGCGATAGCCGGTCATTTCTACTTCGGTGCAACCAGATCACTTCCTCTGCTGCTTCCGATGCCGCTGTGTACTTGGCTTCTGTAGTAGACAAAGTCGTGCACGCTTGAATTTTCGACCTCCAAGATATTGCACAACCACCATAGGTGAAGATGTAGCCTGATGTTGATTTCTGATTATCTGTATTTCCAACATAGTCGGAATTGGTGTAGCCTTCAACTTCGGTTGAGGTTGTCAAACCGAAAGTCAGCTGTGTATCTTTGGTCCCTCTCAGGTACCTGAAGATGTTCTTGACGGCCTCCCAATGCTTCCGTCCTGGGTTAGACATGTATCGGCTGACCACCCCTACAACATAGGCTAGGTCAGGTCGGTCGTCACCATTGCGTACATGATACTTCCTACGGCCGATGCGTAGGGCATCTTTCCATTAAGCTCTCTCTCCTTGTCCGTTGAAGGAGAGTCTTTGTTCGGTAGTCGGATCGACGTCGGAAGCGGTGTTGGTGTTGGCTTTGCATTCTCCATGTTGAAGCGCTTCGGCACCTTCTGGATATGGTCGGAATGGGAGAGTCAGAGAATCTTGGTCGTCCGATTTCGCTCGATCCTCATGCTCGGTATGTGTCAGGCTTGTCCGAGTTCCTTCATCACGAACTTGTCGTGAAGTCTCCGCTTCAACTTTTCGATCTCTACTTGATTGCTTCCTACAATCAGCATGTCGTTGACATATAGGATCAGATAGATCCTGGACTCGTCGGCCAGTTGCCGAACATACATACATGGGTCGAAGTCAGTTCAGCGGTATCCAAGTTGCCTGATGTAAGAGTCAAACTTCTGGTACCACATCCTCGGCACTTGTTTCAAGCCATATAGACTTTTCTTTAATCGACATACGAGGTGTCTTTCCTCCCCCGTTGCCGAGAAGCCTGCCGGTTGAGACATGTAGATCTCAACCCCGTCTTTACGTCCATCTGCTCAAGCTCAAGGTCTTCTGTCGCTACAACTCCTAGTAGGAGTCAAAGGGTGGTCATCTTGACTACTGCTGAGAATATCTCATTGTAGTCGACCCCATGTTCTTGCTTGAACCCTTTCTCGACAAGCCGAGCTTTGTACTTAGGTTTTTCTGAGTTAGATACATACTTGTATTGGAATACCCATTTCCAAGGTAGCGGCTTTCTTCTAGCTAGTAGTTCAACCAACTCCCAAGTTTGATTCTGGTGAATCGAGTCCATTTCAGATTTCATGGCTTGTAGCCATGTTTCGGCGTCTGGTGCGGCCATAGCTTCTTCATATGTGCGTGATTCGCCTGCATCAGTGTAGTTGACGTAGTTGAGGCCCGATTGGTAGAACTTTGTTTGCCTTCGAGCTCGTCCAGATCTCTTAAGTGCCGAGTTAAGAGGTTTGGAGTCTTCGATCGGTTCTGTAGATCGATCGGTACTTGTTGAACCGTTTGTGTCAGGAGTCTTGTTAGGTGACCCGCCCCCATGTCGGGATTTCGATGGTGTCACGTTGTTCTCCCCTATGGACTTTGTCGTCTCGGTTTTGTTTCCTACTCACATCTTGTTGACTTTGCCTGCTTCGACTCTTGTCGAATCGGCTTTGTCGTCGGTGGCTTTGTCTTCAAGTTCGACTAGTGGACTTCCTACCGATTCAGAGTCGGCAGGTATGTTGTCGACTTGTTCGAGTTCAACTATTTGTTGAATCTTTGAGTTGGCCCAGTGGGTCGGTCCTTCTATGACATCTCTGTCATCTTGAAAGGATACCTTTTTACCAACTATTTTCTGTTGGTTCCGCTGAAAGAAGATAGAGCTTCATTGAAGACTATGTCATTGCTCCGAATCGATTTTCGGTTCTCAAGGTCGCATAGCCTGTAGCCGAATTCCCCATTGGTTCCATAGCCGAGAAATATGCATTTCGTTGCTTGGGGTGCCAATTTTGTCCTTTTATCCCTGGGGATGAACGCGTAGGCTTCGCATCCGAATATACGGAGCCTATCGTAGGTCGGTGGTTTGTCTGACCATAGTGCCTATGGCACTTCGAGCCTAATTGCTCTTGACGGTGCCAAATTTATCAGGTATACTACCGTTTGCAATGCTTCTGCCCAAAATTCCATCTTCAGTCCGGCTTGTTGAAGCATTGCCCTCACCCTCTCCTGGATCGTTCTGTTGATCCGTTCTACCATTCCATTTTGCATGGGCGTGTAGGGAATGATCTTTTGATGTCGGATCCCTTTGTTGGACAAGTATTGCTTGAAGGCTCTAGAGGTATATTCACCTCCATTGTCGGATCGGAGTATCCTTACTCTGTGTCCTGACCGGTTCTCCATTTCATATATCCACCGAGTGAAGACCACGAGTGATTCGTCTTTGGACCTGATGGACTATGCCCAAACTTTTCGCATACAGTCATCTACAAATGTGATGAAGTACCGGGAGCCTCCTAGTGATCGCTCTGCCATGGGCTCACATATATCTGTGTGCACGAGCTCTAGGGGTTGTTGTATTGTCTCGTAGTGGAGAGAGTGCAGACTTCGGGTCTCTTTCCCATATCGACAGTGCTCACAGAAGTCTGTCTTTGCTTGGAGTTTCAAGATGTAGCCTTAGTGAGCAACCGGCCTTCTGTAATCCATATCCCGTCTGCCATGTTGGCCTCCGCCAGTCCGAACAGTTGGCTCTGGTTCCTTCTTCACACTCGCCTCTCCGTTCGATCAACCTATCGACAGGTCGTTTGTCGCGATCTTCTCTTGTACACATGCTCGTCCTGTGGCCCTTGATCAACCGTATGCACGCTCCTCACTTCCTGTATACCCGGTGTCCTCCGCGTTCGAGGAACACCCCGTAGTGGCCTGCTTGGCCTCTACCGATCTTCACGATGCCGTGATTGCTTGTTTGGTGCCATTGTTCACTATTGCCCTTGTCCCCTTGCCGCCACTGTCCATCTCCCTCGGTCTCACGTTGCCACGTCGGCCGAACTGTCGAGATCTCTGGAATTGGTGTGAAGGATCCTTCTTCGGCCGTCGATGCTCTTTGAGGCTACCAACCTATGCAATCTGTCTTCGCACCAGGAGTCTGCTGCCAAGCCGCCGATCGGGGACCTCTCGGGGTCGTCGCGCCGAGCGGGGTCTTGCACAGGAGACAGAGCAGAAGCGAAAACCCCACAGGACATACAAGCTCTTCACCGGACTAAACCCTAAACAAACGCGAAGACTCAACCCACACGACGAAGAAGAAGAAGAAGAACTCAAAGAACTCTAACACAAAACGAGAAAGTAAGAAAAGGAAAGATTATCATACCTTGGACCTAATGGGCAAACCCTCTACAAGGGACCCTCCCTTCCTTTTATAGCACAAGGAGGGAGGTGCGTAACAATGTGGGATAAATCCCGTATTACATGGGATTCTCTATCCCAACTTAACTCCTATTCAGCGCCATAAAGGCACCCCTATTATTCACACATTTATACAAGGATAAGTGCACATGATTCACTTCGCCAATGCCACTAACTTCTCCGGTTTTCTCACAATGGTTGTGAATCTTCACGACACCGGATCATCAACAGCAATCGGCTCGAGTTCAGGTGGAGAGAAGTACCAGGATACCGATTCATCGAAAACGACATCTCCGCTGACTCGAACCGCTTTCGATCGGGGGGGTTATAACACTTATAACCCTTCTGTTCATTCGAGTAGCCCACAAGAATGCACTTTTCGGCTTTCGCATCTAACTTCCTCTGTTTTTCCTTTGGTACATGCACATATGCAATGCTACCGAACACCCGAAGGTGTGCCAAATTCAGCTTCCGCTCAAAATAGAGTTCGTGTGGTGACACCTTTATCCCTGAGGCAGATATCTTATTCTAGATGTAGACGGTTGTCTGAATTGCTTCGACCCAATAAAACTTGGGCATGCTTTTCTCCTCAAGCATCACCCTTGCCGCTTCTTCTAGCGTCCTATTCTGATGCTCGGTCACGCCGTTTTGCTCCAGCGTGTATCTGCAAGAGAATTCCCGTTGATTCCCTTCGTCTATAGATAACTCGTGAACTGGCCGGAAAAGTACTCTTTTCCACCATCCGATCTCAGACACTTGATCTTTCTTCCGGTTTCATGTTCGACAAGGTTCTTCAGATCCCGGAAGCACGAGAAGACTTCGCCTTTCTTCTCGATTAGATAGATCCAAGTGTGTTGGGTGAAATCATCGATGATGAACACGAAATATCGACTCCCACCAATGCTCACATTTTGTGCCAGTCCCCACACATCTGAATGGATGAGATCAAGTCGATTCTGGCTCCGATTCTTCTCATTGGGGAAGGGAAGCCTACACTGCTTTTGAGCTGGCAAGCTTCACATATTTGGCCTGTCCAGCCACTGAACTCTAGCAGTCCGAAAACTACGTGTTCCGACTGCATCTCGTGAAGCTTCCAGAAGTTGATGTGGTCGATCCGCTTGTGCCACAGGTCGATGTCCGACTCGACCTTCTGCCCTTTCGCGAACATAGCAATGCCTACATCATTGGTGTCAAGTATAAACATCCTCCCGTCTCGGTGCTCTTGTGTGATGATCCGGCCCTCTTCCTCAATGAAGCACCCAAGGTGCGTAAACCACACCTGCATCCCCTGGTCGACGATTTGTCCGACCGACACCAGTTTCTTTGTGATTGTCGGGACATGGAGCACGTTCATAAGCTTCCCTTTTTATCCGGCATGACTCAAGATAACTTCTTCGACATGCACGATCGGGTGAGGAGTGTCGTCTCTGGTTTTGACAACTCCGGTACATAACTCTACTTGCCGCTTGTTCCCAAGTCGGGAAGTCCCTGTGTGCCGCATCAGGTGTTGTATCATTAGCTCTGTCAACATAACTCCAGTAACCGTGCCCGAGCAGATACTGGTGCATCTTGTATGACCAAGATGCATAGTTCGATTTGTCAAGCTTCTCCATCGGAAGCGAGCTAGATATTCCTCGGTCCATTCCATAGTATGAACCATACATACCATATGTGCATTCACATTCGCGAATGTTTCAATCATTTGCGCAAGAAAAACACCCTCAAAGAATGATAAATACCATACTTTTGGATTACCTATTTATTATGAGGTACATAAGCCTAAAAGATGGGAAATAAAACACAAGAATGTTTGAATAACATTCGCATTCGTTTTCCAATGTAGGAAATTGAATGTTATGCTAGACGAACACAAATTTTACGTACTATGGTCCATTCTAACCTTCGATTTCTGTTCCTACCGGGTGTTAGGGTTTGTCTTCAGACATAAACACTTGTCGGTTGTAGAGGTTCTCAACCCTCGCGCTCTGATACCATGTAAAAGTGAATATGCAGAAGCTAAGACAGAACCGACTTGACAGGATAGCAACAAAATACAGACAGGTTTAATGGAATCTCAAAAATACATGTGAGAGACAAAGAGAGTAGAACACTAAAACTCAATTCAAAATAATAACACTTTATACTTACAATGTGCTCAGTGAGCACTTTTATACAAGTCCATGAAAGGACTGACAAGAGTACTAACAGGTACTTCAATGCTCATACGAGCGACTGACACTGACTCCCAAAGATATGCCTACATACTAAGGCTAGATTCGTAGGCCTCTAACGGCCTACCGGTTACAATCCGATCCGGCTCCTGGTTCCGGACACCGATCCGGTTCTCCGTTTCGGATACTGATCTGGCTTTGGCTTATTCAGCCGATCCAGATCCGGTTGAGCTTGTCCTCTCAACAAATACTCTACAGGTAATATCAAGAGAAGGCCTTATAAGTCATGTCTAAGGAAGGGCTTCATGAAGGAAAATAACTATAATATTTGCCAATTTCTTCTCAAAGTTCAGAATTACAATTGTGTCGGTCAAATCGTGACAGACCATAGAGAGTTAGATTCTAACAAAGCTTAAGAAGTAACACAAACCTTAAAATCCAACCTCTTTGACTATAGCCTAAGATTTTATTTGAAAAGCCACTGGGAAGACAAATGAGGCCCCAACCTAATAATTAAAGCATTTGTGAAGGTGTGTGATACGAAAGTTTGTGACTAGCAATGAGTTCTTCCATATGCACGTTATGGCCAGATTGAACGACCCACAACAAAGTAACAAGTTACATGCCCAGTGAGTCTATGATAGGATACTAATTAGTAATTCTAATCAAGAATACAATTTTCACTTGGGTTCAGTTATCGTGGAAAGAAGGGATGCCGAGAGAGGAATAACTTGTAGGTTGAATTCGATAAGTCAAAAAGTGATTGGTGAATGTTGTTAACCACTTTAATATACTTGAATGTTGGTCTATATCCTTCTTTATCCTGAACCCCGTGGCTTAGAGACAAGTTTAGTTCAATCAAAATATGTTGTCCCCTAAAGTGTGAGAGTATTTTGTTGAACCATTTCCAAGCCCAAATAATCCACTAGCATTGTTTTTGCTCTACCATATCCACATTGGTGAGTTACCTTAAACAACCAGCCTCTTGACAAGCACACTACCAACCTATTTGTCAAGAGCATGGAAACACTCCACATCCCCATCATTACCAAGCTTAGATTACTCCAACTTAGTAGAGCTCATGTATCCATGTAATTTGGCAATGGCAATGATAGAGGATGACTTAGTAGAAGCCGCAATGGTGATGAAGCTCTCCATCAGATAGCTAGAAGGATGTTTTCAGCCATAATCAACCGAGATAAGCAGAAGTCAAGCTTTTTGGGACATTGTCTACATATTGCTATAGCCATATGACTTTCGAGGAAGTCTATGCAAGAGCAATTGCAAACTCTGTCTTCAATCATCCTAGTCAAAATCTTGATGATAAAGAGAATGATAATGATTGTTAGGATGGTTCACACAAGAAGACCATCACCTCTCCACTTACATTGATTTATACACTACATTTGACATTAACATAAAGTAAACCACCATCCACTTGAACTTTTCAAATTTCCAAGTGGGATATCTCTAATGTTACTTGGCATTAAATTTGCCATATGTCTCATCACAAACATTGCACCATGGTCATCGTGGTAAGAAATGGTAGCACAATTGATGAGTTGTAGATTGATCATGGCATCACTCTTGTTCTTGCAACAATATGCCTTGATGTAGTTTATCTTGCTATAATACCATCTTCCAATTCATCAATGCATAGACCAAATAGAGTTTGTGAAAGTGGATATCATTGCTTAACACTAATAATAGTATTGAAAAAAACTAAAAGTTTATCGCTCATACACACACAACACATAACCTTCTCATAGATTTAGGATATTGCAAGCATATATTCACTTAGCACCTCGTGTTATTCCATTCACCTCCAAAGATGCTCATGAGGTACCATATCAAAAGCTTTCTTGAAGTTTATGAAGACACAATATAAACCTTTACTTCTAAAGTGACTTTCCTCCATTAATACTCGAAAGGTGACAAGGTGATCAATAGTGTTATGGTGTTTTCAAAAGCCAACTTGTCCATGCTCTCTTACCATTTTTTTTCGCCCATGCACTTATCTTTGATTCCATTATACATCCAAATAGTTTTGCCATTAGCAAGCCAACCATGATGGTTTGATAGTTGTTTGCATTATTTACTGTTGGGAAACATTTACATCTCCACCTTTATGTAAAGGTTTGATTTAATTTGTAATCCAATCATATGACATGCCATGTTGCAATGCATGATTAAGCATATCACTTATCCATGCATTTGCTTCCTTTCCTATCCATTTGAGCATTTCAACCTTTATACATTGAAGATCACTTGCCTTTCGAGAGGCCAATGCCTTAAGTTTTATGCATATATCTTCAATTGTAAAGAAGGGAGATATATGTGAAAGAGAACCGTAACACATCATCTTTCCGGTTAGAGATTGCTCATATAAATTCTTACAATGCATAGACGAGTCAAGAAGAGTTAAGTCACTATAACTCTCAATGGATTTTCCCTTTAGATTTTCCCTTTAGATTTCCCCAAATTTGAGAGAGAGAGAGAGAGAGAGATACCCCAAGGAGCATAATTATTTTAAGTGCAATGGGCAAGCTATACAAAGGTGGGAGACCAATTGATGAGTGTCTACACGCAATAGCACTACAATAGTATCTAAGCAAATAACAAGACAATGATGTTTACACACAAAGAAACAACCAAGGTAGAGAGTTAGAGAATGAAAAGAAGACAATGTAACACGAGAGTGTTGGCAAAGTGAGACACTCTTAATCAAAATTTGATACCAAACAATCTTATATGTCACAAGACTTGGCATCCAATCCCTAGATTACCTTCTTTTATAATTAGGGTTCAAGGATTTGTTTGCACTTTGCTAGTCTAGGTAGTTGTCCTTTCCACCCAATATGTACTAGTTACAACAATTATGTGGATCCAATTCTTATGGTGTGAGACAATATTTGGACATTGCATGTCAACCGAATGCATTATGAAACTACATATTGATGGTAATATGGGCGTGAAAGCTTAAGATGAAATTCCACTCTTAGAGGCTAAACATATTTGTGTTGGTCTCAAATATAATTCCAGAGACCCTTGTGTATATCAAAATATACTTAGCTTGGGGTGTGAGAGGTAGGTTGTTGACCAATAATGCTCTAGAGAGAGTGTATTAAAACTAGTCAGTGACTCTTGCTATTTGGAGAGACATGGTAGCAACATCTATATCTACATAATATATACTTGCGTTCACAATCATAACCACTAAAAAGCAATGGGAGAGAGACATAGAGAGAGAATATATATGTAGGTGCTAATGTAAAAAGGTAGTCTCATTATAATGGGAATGGTAAAAAGTTGTTGGGTTTCCATTCATATGGTGAGATCACACATGAACACACACGTAGAACAACGAATGACAACTTTAATATGGCTACATGGGCTCCAACCCTAGAAAGAGCTTGATCACTATTATTCATTAGTTATATGGTTTCTTTTTGGGAAGCTATTTATGTTAGAGGCCCAAGTTGTTGCAATCTGTAATATTGTACTTTCCCTTAAATTGTTGGGGGTATCTTGAGTCATTTTTTGTGATCCTAATCTAGAGTTCTAAGGATGTAACCCTCTTGTCCACTTCCAAAAAGGAGAGTGCAGCATACTAGCATCCTCCACTAACATTGCTTTATTTTTCACTCCCAATTATGTTGAAACTTACAAGAGATCGGGAACACTTGCTATTGAAATTCCGAATTTGTAATAAAAATATTCATTTCTTTTCTCCTTTCACTTTTCGATTAGAAAGTATGATATTGGGAGCCTAAAATGTACCATTGTGTTCACATTTATATGAAAAACATTTTGTCTACTAGTACTACACCAACTTTTTGACTATGATAGGAGCACCAAACTTAGGCCTTATGGTAACCATCAACTCTGGAGCATGTTTGTAGGATGGAGATGGAATGAATGAGAACTTCAAAAGGAGAGTCGCAAGCACAAGCTTTGCCTCCATCAATGCAAATGTCTGACCGATGCAATTACGTGGCCCATGAGCAAAAGGTAAAAAAGCCATGGGATGCTTCGCCGCTTTGCTAATGCCACTCGAGAATCTTGCAGGGTTGAAATCATAAACTGTCTCACCCCATAACTCTGGGTCCAAGTGTATGGCTACAATAGGAATTAAAACGGACATGCCCCTTGGTACAAATAAGTCTCCCAACTTCAAATCACACAAAGCCACCCTAATCACAGAGTTTGCCGGTGAGAACAACCTCAATGTCTCATACAATATCATTTCCACCTACAAAACATAAATTATTAGATTGTGCATATTAGATAAAAAATAAATCTTCTCAATGAAATCAACAAGCACAAATGTACATACATGATTCGTGCTCCATTGACTTTAGCATTGATAAAAGAACATGATGATAAACCTTGTACATCATGCGATCAAATGCTAGGTGGGACGAAATGCTCGACAATATTTTCAAACTTTACATCACCATTATATTCCTTTTATGGTGCACAATAAATATGTACAAACAAACTAAGAGGAATGATATTTAAGCCTTAAATGGTCGACAAAAAAAACTTTCCTAAACGTGGCTACAAGTCAAAATGCCCCATAGAGAAAAAAGATGGAGAAGTACTTGTAAATGTGTAATGTTATTATGAATCCCTCAAGGAGACACTATTGTTTTTTACTATGCACATAGGTGTACAAAAAGAATGAGGTAATATGTTTAAAGCCCTTAATTTGTAGACAAAGAGGTAAAAGACATTGATTGAAATCATATCTAAGACCTTGATCGACAAGAATCTTACTGTCTTCATCTTCGAAGCCGAATCGAAATCCGGGAGCTTTGCCTCACACATGTCAACAACTTCCAACCGAGCTTTCTCTTGCCAACGTGTATTGTGGGCAAGTAGTAGCAATGCCCATGTCAAGAGCAATGCCGTGGTCTCATGACCCGCAAAGAAGAAGGTTTTGCATTCATCCACGATTTGTTGAACACTAAAATTCTCGCCCTCACTTAACATTAAACCCAACAAGTCAACTCCATATGGTGATGACATATTTCCACCTAGTTTGGCTCGAGCTATTGCTTTCCGTTCCTCGACAATCTCTCGGATTGACGTCTCTACAACCCTTTTGAGACTTCGTAGCTTCATAAAGATAGGGAGTGGTACATAACTGTAGTTCAAGCAAAATATAGATTGAATGACTACCATGGATAAGCACTAGCTACTTTGTCTTAGGTCAAGCAATAGGAAAGTATCACTTAGCATCGATGCCTAGCCTCAAATGTTTTAACATCATTTTGTATAAGCAGAGACTAGTATTATATAGCCTTACCTCATCCCAGGGATAGTCAATAGGTGCCCATGTTTGAAGACAAATTCCTTGAGCTCCTCGAGGTATTGGAACACCTTCCTCCCTCTCTCGTAGCTACTCCCGAACTGCGTGTGCGCAATAATGTCGGCCGTAAGAGCAACCATGCTCTTCTCAATATCAATCTCGAATTGTCCGTTGTGACTCTTGATTCCTTGACACCATTCTTCCACCATAGCCATTGTGAGACCAACCATAACTTGAGAAAAATCCTACACAATAAGCACGAGCATGATTCACAAGGTGTACATTGAATACATCGTGGATGGATCCATCCCTCGAGAGACGGGGGGGCCATGGCCAATCAAATGGTCATCCACATGGAGCTCAAACAATTTTGAACCAACCCCCTACCCCCCCCTGCCCCCCATGGGGCATTGTGAGGAAAAGAATGAAAACTTAGGAGTAAGACCTTTGTTTCTAAACAATAATTTAAAATAATCGCAGGTACCTTGAGCCTTAGGGAGTGGAAGGCAGGGGCAACAATTTTCCTCTGGTGTGCCCAAGTGTCACCATTGGCTAGGATGAGGCCACTAAGGCCCGTGATGGGCTCGAGGAAGCGTTGGAGCAATGGAGACTTCCCCATGGCCGATGGAGAGAGGAAATTGTTGTCATTGTACTCATTGCTCTTATTGTGTTTGTTTGTGTTGTTGGCATTGGCATTGGCATTGTCACTCTTAAGCATGGTAGTCGAAGACGACATGAGTAGTGTGTCCTTCACAACCTTCATGTCAGTAGTGACTACGTGCGGATCGGGACCAATCCACATCAAGTAGTGCCGTTTCACACCATAGGCCCGACTCCACGTGACATGCTCAGGTAGTATACGTTGGAGCATATGACTGTGACTAAGGTTCATTGGTTTACAATAACTAGTATTATTGGGATCTAATCCCATGAGTAATTCGTCATCCATGGCTACTTTGTCTCTCAGCCTCTTCATGTCTAATGTATTGCCCCATAGGAAAGACGGCTTGGGCCCTTCGATGCCTTGATCGTTGGCTATCCGAGAATAGTGATGAGGTCTCAACCATAGCATTTCCATGCATTCATAGGCTTGACTAACAAGCAAGAATGTCATGGTGATGATGATGATGAATACTACATAATGGCTTGTTGGTGTTGCCATGAATCCAACGACAATAAGGATGATGGAGATGATGAAGGTTTTACATGCATAATTTCTAAGTGCCCTCATTAGGAGCAACACTAATGCTTTGTAAATCTCCATGTATATAATTGATGTAGTTGAGTCTAAGGTTCAACGGGGTTATATATATAATACAATTATGGGCTAGTTTATTGGAGGGAGTGGGGGTATTTAGGGAACTATTATTTGTTGTTATGAGATGCTTGATGGAGAGGGATATTGAAAAGATGGAGATTATAAAAAATATTTCCTAATTAAAGGCCGTGGGCTCAAATCCTCCCTCATCCCTTATCCTCTATATAAATATAGTAACTTGTCCATAAAAACAAGCATCATGAACTTGTCCCTATTTAATTATATTTCCATACACAAAAACCCCCATAAAGAATGACATGACAAATTCATCTTACATGCAAAATTGAGTGAGAGCGTTAAATAGATCGATGGAGGAGGGTTCGAATATTATCAAATACTTTATTTTGTGTCAACGTGCATAAAAACAAAAATAAATATGTGATTGATGTTAGCCTAGCCTAGAACTCACGAGTACATCATGCATTCTGGCAATTCTTGATGCTAGCCTAGCTTGGAACTCATGGAACATCATGCATTTTGGCCGATAAGGTGTTTTTCATTGTATCAAGTGGTTGTGGTTGGCATATATGTATGTATTATAGGACCATGAGCCAATTGGGCCCATTATAAGTACATTTCTTTTATGTGTCAATGATCCATCAAGTCAACATCCAAGATGTGTTATGAGGATACTATAGTACAATATAGACTTCATAAAACCGCTAGCCCAAATTAGATTGGCTTGTCAATTCATGGATGGTCCTTATGGCCTTGGACATTATCAATATAACTAGTATAGTCCAAGATAGACATGTGGTTCCATTTAAGCTATGTAAAAGGGTTCTTTCCCTAAGGTGAGCTCATTTGTACATATAAATGTGATAGTTGGATAGGAATTGTTCTCTTATGGAACTTGATATCAACAAAGTTGAGGCTTTGTACCAAAGTCCAACGGAGGCTTTAGAGGAGAAATGAATTAGAGAAGATATTGCGAAAAATGAAATTTTACAATACAAGAAAGTAGATTAAGCAAAATGATCAAGTTTGAGGTAAGAAATTTATTGAAAATACACTTCTAAGAAATCAATGAGGAATTCATACCAAAAGAGTAGAAATTATTGTTACAATCTTTGGATAAGGATTTTAGCTAGTGGATTAATGTTTCAAACATGAAATGAAAGGACGTTATATAAATCATGTAATAGACCAAAAGAATCCTCATGAAGCAGTTCAAATCAAATTGATTGAACGAATTTATGGGTATAAAACACACAGGTATAAATTTCAGGCTGATATTTCAAAACATTGCTTACTTTTGACGTATCTAATCTATAGATCCTTGTTTTATTGTGATCCTTCTAATAAAAATAGTTTTAAAGGTCTCAAACATCTTTGAAACTGTCATTTGGTGCTCATTGAGCCCTTTAGTTTCCTCCAATACAAACTAGAGTAATTAAGGTTTTATCAACGAAAGCCACACCAAGCAAATACCCCAAATAAGAGGCCAACATCATTCACTTGTGTCGAAAAGCTTACAACAAGAGGCTACGAACATCTTTTAATTGCCCATCGAGACTTGTTACATTGGAGCATGTACTAAACATTATCTCTTAGAAAAGGAAATATTACTTGTCATGGAGAAATAAGAACCCTATAAATGCTTGATTTTTTATATACATATTCTCATACATGTTGAAGAAATGACTGTCACTTGACATAGGAACTAATGCACAAGCTAGGGATTAATTCAATCAAGCACTTAACTATTTACAATGAAATAAAATGTTGCGGAATTGGTCTATATAGCTCTTAAAATAAGTGGGAAACCTTGTATGTCACATATGTACAAATTGAAAATTTGGCCACACGTCAATATTTTATTCTTCTATATCCAAGGGAAGGTGCCTTTGTATGAAAATGATCCTCACAATCTTCTGTAAAAGAAACATGGAAGAGCCTTTATAATGAAAGTTTAGTATGAGAATATATCATTCAATGAGCATTCTCATTGAGAGATGATCATATGGATTTAGACCCTTACAATATGTCATTGTATTAATGATATTTAGACCATGAGTATAAGAATGGCTAGGAATATTTCTAGGAATGTGTTTCGAAGTGCCATAAAGGGCCAATATAGAGGAAGAATACTAGGCTTGCATTATATACTCTAGGAAACTCAAATTTAAGTTGTGTGATGCAATGAGCCATATGAGGGCTTCGTCAAAACCCCATCATATAACATATCTTCGGTATGTACTTGGTAAGAAAGTAATAATAACATTAGTAAAATAATTCGTTGTGAGTATTTTTTTATTGTATCAGAACTACGACACGAGAAATGTTTGCAAATGAGAGTACACTAGTAAAATTATTGTTTTTAGTTTTTGTTGTTTGCGTAAAGACTATGTCAAGAAAACATCACCAAAGAGAGTACTTGTAGGAATGTGATTCTTCTATATTGGACATTATGTCAAACCATTAAACAATATCCATTAATAAACCTCTTTCAAGCATGTTTATGGTGTCTTTTAATCTTGTTAATGTGGTCATTTTCTGAAAACATTTTCCTCTCTCAACCCTTCGTGGGGCTTTCCACTTCATTTTCCTGTCTTCACCCATCTTCTCAACTTCTTGTAGTACCAACTTTGAATAATATTTTACCAATTCGGTTGTCTACCAATTCCCTTCTTTAATGTGTTTCCACCCTAGGCCATTTCATGCATAAATTACATTCGACATCATGGTGAGTGAAAGTGAGACCTTTTGTTTTGTATGCTATGAGTCTAAAATTGTTGGTGCTAGCTCACATAACATCTTCCTCAAACCTTGGAAGGAAAATATGATTGTGATAATTGACAAAATGTTGCAAGACCATCTTTGAATTAGGATTTAGCATAGGTTAGTCCAATTTACAATAGTGAAGCCTTGAGTGAGATATTTATACAATTGGTTTAACCCTCCCAATTTGTTCCCATCCTCAGTTCAATAACCTTAATATTGTGAACCATATTGCCTCAATGTACATACATGCAAGAAATGCTCTTTGATCCATATAGCGACTTGCCAAACTACCAACAAACTATTAATGGTGACCAACTCTTTTTGAGATTCTTGCAAATATGTAATCGATATTTTTTGAATTCTCACTAGTCAAAATTTAACATTCTGGTAACTAGAACATTCATAGGATGCACATAAATGAAGGTCGTAGTTGTCAACTGGTTGACATGTGTTAACAAAAGGAAATGGGTCTTGATCTAGCAACAAACACTAAACTCGATTAAATCACTGACCAACATCTTGACAACAATAAAGTAGAAGGGAGACATATCAAACATCTTGAATACTTGTCATAAAATTCCTTGTGGTCCAAGAATTTAACAAGCGGCTAGACATAGTCCAAAAGACAAATTAATTTATAATGCGATCCTTGTCAAATGTTCACATTGCTTATGGATAGATTATAATGTTGTTCTTCCTTTTAACTTTTTTTTTTCACTTTTACATTTCTATCAACTGTGTTGATAGTCGGAATGTTTCTTATGATGAAGTTGCATATGAAAATAATTCAAGAAAAGTGGTGTGGATTCACTAGGCTAAGCATGCATTCCGTAGCATTGCCTTTTAAAGGAAATTTTTTGAGATAATTTAATCTTGTTCGAAATTATTATGCAAATGTATAAAAGTCACAACTTAGATGTTTAATTTCCTCAAATTTTGATTTCGTTTTACTCTTGACAAATAGTTTAGTATTTCCTACTCGATCTCCATCCAAGAACCTTGACAAATATATATTTTTGAGGGGCTTCCTTTGATAATAAAAAATTGGGTAGATTTTAAAATATTTTTTGAAATATGCACAACAATATTTATTTGAGAGTGCATATATCTCTAAGTTCTAACAATAATTGGAATTACCATAAGAAAAACGATCTTGTCTTACACGAGTTATTCTCTTATGGGGGATAATGCCATAATGCATAGCAAGGTAACCTTTTCTTTCGGGGATAATGGCATAATTCGTGACTTCGCAATGATACGTGCAAGTAAGACCTAATAATTTGTAAATGAGGGAAATTGGTAGCTTGGAATTCAAAACCAATGTCTCTTCGCTGGATTGTGCGTAACAAAATGTGATTAGAAGGATTAAAGATGATGAAATATGGAGTTCATGAGGTACAACTTATTGTTTAGAATGAATTTTGACGTCTATGTAAGTTCCCACTAGGCGTGTACATTGATGGTCTCATTAACCCTTCATACACTATTTTTACGATGGCATTTCATCCCTCCACATTGAGCTATCATCAATCGCACCCCCAATTTCCAAGAATTTAAGTTTTTTCAAGTGAACGAACAAGACAAGCATTAGTTACCTTTGGTACTCACGAAGGAGTTCACCCCACTGACACTTAGCTCAACCATTACATTTTGAAGTGTGTATACTTAATATAATCTTCAAAATGGTCATTATTCATGCATTTTATGGTACGAAATACACCTTTTTTGGCCCTTAAAATTATGATTTACTGACCAAAAATGGGAAAACAATATACAACAATGATTCCCTTTAAAGGCTACAGAAAAAACATTATGTATGTATATCATGAAATAGACTAAGAGCACTTAATTAGCTTATAACCAATGGATATTGGAAAGTGGGTATGATAATGAGGCTTTCATATGGTTTGGCTTGACTTTTGACCATAGGATGGGATTAATGCTTTCCTTAGTTGGATGGATGGGCCCCAATATTATGGAAACTTCCTATATTTACTAACTGTATCAAAATTAGACTTGGACCAAAGAATGATTATAAGGGTATCTTTTAAGGTTTCAATTGAAGGTGAACGTTGACTCAATCCACTCCACTCTTGGCTATTTGAATGAGCTTTGTAATGCATAATACCATGTAGTAATTGTGTCGATTGAGTTTCTTTTAGAAATACTTCGCTTTTAGGCAAACAAACACTATTTTTATTACCGCCATGATATCAACTTGAGTTACCTTTCTAGGACATGTAAAGTAATGTACTTTGATTAAAGCTCAAACGTTCTTACTAGACTTTCTTCGATTGTCACCACTATGTGTAAACACAAAAGGAAATTTTGATTATAATGCTAATAGAAAGGGGAAATTAGTGGGAATATTTAGAAGCTACAACTAGACTTAGAAGCCGACATGTTTCACCTGATAGAGTGTCCCCTTCCCTCCCCCACATTATAAATAAAAGATCTTCACTTTGTGACAAGTTCCCCTCATTGTTTTTCTAATTCTCTTATTATATCCTACATTGGTATCCAATGAATGGACCAAATCGTCTTTACTTATTTCGGACAAAGTTCTCATTATGATGATTTGAGCGTGGAGATGAAATACCAATATTTGATTTTTTAAACGTCTTCAAAGATTTTGTAAATTTATAGATTTTATTTGTATAATGTTGCATAGGTGGTCTCTTTCAAATAAGGTTTTTATTTTACTGCGCACAATGGAAACTTGAAGCATTTGAAAAAGTTAAACGACTTCCATTGGTCGCATTGACTCGTATTTAAGTGTCTAAACTATATTCAATTTATTTTGCTAATAGAATTAACAACTGTAGAAGTGTGTCGCTAAATGTGCCTTTCGTAGGACCCATACTACATCAACAAAAGGATATAAAAAGTGTGTCTTGATTGTTTCTTACCCGTTCACATTAGATAGAGGAAAAAGAAAGACTTTGCCTATCTTTCTACCTCCCACTCCACATAGTGGATAACCTCAATAGAAAAGCCTTCTAGAAAAGACAACACTTTTGTTTTGATTAGTTAGAGAGGAAAAAAATGTAAAATAATTAAGATAGATGGAGAAGTAAATCAAATTCTACCAATATGTGTGAAATGTTTTGTTGGCAAAAGACAACTTTCCACTTGAAAAGGTGAAAACATCGATGGTGTTTTCCACCATTGTTGTGTGCACACAACGTTAATTCCTATACATTATTCTTTATTTAAAAGATGGGTTTCAGTTTGATTTCTCGGTCTCCCTTTCATACTTGAGAACTGATATCCAAGTTAAATATCTGTATGATTTGCAACTGGTATACTTTACATATATCAATTTGTGTGTTTTAGTGTTGGGAATCTATTTGTTGGTTACATTCTTAATGCCTCGCCTACATAGATATGGTCGATGCGAGATAGGATGGGTCCACTATTCCGAACATCTGATTTGGAAAATAAGAGAGAGTCACTTTTGCGTTGGAAGTTGTCTGAATGCCATATATCGCACAGGTTAAGGTGGACACATAACTTCTCCCACTGTTTACGTTCCTCTCCTTGGAGAACATGTTGTTAGAACTATCGTGAAGGGATTCAATCATATTAAAATCCCTTCCTATGCACCTCTCCTCCTCACCTGCTACTTGTAAGCGGATACGCTCCTAGAATGTTGCCCAATCTATTCTACTATTTGGAGCATAAACATTCATGAAATTCCAATGTTGCCCTTGCATGGCCAACGTACAAAAATGCACCCTACCATGTATAAGTGATTCCTGATGTCTTAAGTCTTGGGATAGATGTTCCCGAATCAATGTGCAAATACCACCATGGTTTCCATCATCACCTATTGCTGGTTCCCATATTGTTCGCCACGAGCCTGGAAGAAATTGCTAAAGAACAATATGAATTCATAACGATGGGGTTTGGTTTACAATTGAATTTTTGTACTCGAAGCGGCCCATCCGAGGTAGGTTCCAAGAATACGGGAATTTTAGGAACTTACCTATTGGAAGGAATTCTTCGATGATGTTGGAGTATATGATAAATTATAATCCAAAGAATAATGAGATACACGTTTCAATTTCAATTAAACACTTATACTATATTTACGAGTTGTCTTTGTGCATGTACATGACAACAACATTCCCGGACATAACTAACATAGCCCAAATAGTAGATCTCTCCATAATTATGACATATGTAGGGAACCTTGGGCCATTGACGTAGTAGACCAAACTAGGTGGTTCATGAACTCTTTCCTTTCACATAAATATCATTATGTTGCATTGTGTGATGATCCACAAAAAAATAGTAGATGACGACACACGTTTCAATTTCTGTGAGACACATACTAAATTTACAATTTCTCTTGTGCATGCATAATACAATAACCTTCTGTGACATACTATCATAACCCAAATAGTAGATCTCTCTGTCATTATGTTGTATGTAAGGAATCTTGGGCTATTAACTTAGTGGACCAAACAAGGTGGTTCATGAACTCTTAGTGCGTCCCATAAATATAATTATGTTATAAGTAACTTGTGAACAACCCTACATATCATACGTAAAATGAAGATAAGGTTCTCATGCAACTTTGTCTTAATGTGTGTATTTGTATGTGTGTGTATGAATATGCATATGCATTTGTGGATGTGTAAATCACACATATTCATATGCAGATATTTTGGTTGTGGATGTATAGTTTTCAATGTACGAAATCTATGTTGTCAAGCAATTATGGAATAATACATGAATAGAAATGATTGATGATAGTGTAAATGCACATGTTTTTTTCTTCCTTATGATTGTAAAAAGAAAATATTGAATCTGCCCATCAATGTCCTTTAAGAAGATGTGTTATATGTCCATGTTTTTATCAAGAAAATGATGTTTTGCACTAATTGTTTGTTGAATCATTAGAATATCATGAGTGGAAAATGATACATTCTCTTAGTTGATGTCTTTCCAACTGTTTTTTTGTCAAACCTGATATGCTTGTCGACACATGATAAAAGAGACATGTTTATGATATATTTTGTCTCCCCTTTTAGGCTTGCTTTGAGGGTGAAATGTTTACATAGTATTAAATTTTATTGAATGTAGCTAAGTGACAAGCGTTATCAAGTTATTTTATAAAATCAATTTTACCTCTAAAAATAAAGCATGTAGTGCCATCTTATCCATTTCGAATCATTCAAGTTATAAAGCTTAAAGGCTCTACAAGTTTGTATATGTCTCAGATAAGGTGTTTTAAAACTAGGGGTTCAACACAAGCTTGAATACATCTATTTTGAGTTAGATTGTGGCAAAACCATGTATTTGGTAGCTTGCGAGAGGAGCAAGGTGTTGTTTACATCAGAATATGAGTATTGAACGCTATTCAAAGCTTTATTGGTTCTATATCGTCATTCTTGTTTCATATAAGAAGTTAAAAATATTGCTCAAAAGTTGTTACAGGTTGGTCTCTCAGTATCCAAACTTTATGGTATTGCTTTATGAAGATATGTATTGTCGTTTTTCCTATTTCTTCCTTGATTGTATGAGCATAATTCTTGAGATTGAAAATGGGAAAGGTCTAGATATTATTCTTGATATGTAACAGAAAAACTTGCAATACTATTAGGTGTATTGTGCTATCATCTTTCTATGTCACATGATTAAGAAATGATGTTCACTTATAACTTTTCAATACTAAGCTCATAGAGTTCTATGAAATTGACATTTATGTTGCATACATAATGTTCATGTTAGTATTAGAGACTCATGGCAACTCGTAGAAAGTTATTTAATTATAGTTTGTAGCTAGCACAATTTAGTGGGAAAAATAACTCCTAACATGCTTTGTTTGAGATTACGAATACCTTCCATTTTATCATCTATTACTATTCAATGCTATAACTTTTTGACACCTAGCCCAACTCTGCAGAAGATTCTTCTTAAAGAATGAAGGATAATGCTAATTGTGAGTGAACAAAATCAGGAAAAATTGTTGGAACTCAATCTTGGGCTTTTTTTGCATTTGGAGCATTCCTAAATTATTTCTTTCCATGAAAAGGAAAGACGCCATTGTTGGGAATGGGTTTGAAGTCTCCAATTATGAGACATTATGATATATCCAATTATAAAAATTTGGCAACATCTATTTTGTGTGTGGCGGACAAGGGTATTTTCGTTTAGAGGTTTCCCGTAGCACCTAGGCCAATAATTCATTTAGTACAGGGTTTTACCTACATCTCTACTGTGTTTAATGGGTTGCAAGACATAGGTATTTTTGTTGAGAGCTTGCCTTTAGAGGTTTTCTTGTAGCACTTTGGTCAACAATTTTCAACCCTCACTATGTGTTAGAGAAACTCGGGTACCTATTAGTCTGCCTCAATTTAGTTGATCAATGCAATCAACTATGTTTAGGAAGCCAAAATTAGGTGATTTGATTCAATCACAAAACATTAATGTTTGGGATATTTACTTATGACTGATCCTTTTCAAATATCCATAGCAACTTGGTTACCCATAATAAGTCTACCTGTATTTTGTTGGACGATGCAATCAACTATGTAGAAGAAACCAAATCATAGGTGAACTTTAGTGCAATCCTTGAGCTTTGGTTGGTTGCTTCTTGAGACATCACATGGCTTTAGTGCCTTTTTCTAATACCTCGGCTACCACCCCATCCCATGGATATTAGCCCACTCCTTGCATGAGAATAAATTTGCATGATGCATGAGTAGTATTCGTAAATGGCTTTCTCATTTAGGTCTTGTTTGGGCATGCATTACAATGGTGGGATTTTTTGTGTGCCTTACCGTTTGTGTGTTTGGGGTGTCTTTCTTTGAGTTGGGGTTGATGACTTGACAGAGGTCATAAATGTGTCCCAAGTCAGAGTTTGGAATTTGAAGCACATTGTGTTTAGGTCCAAGGTCTCAACTTGGGACTTAGGTATGAGTTTACTCACATGTTTCCCAATGCTACCTTCTGTAGTCTTGGTTAGAGTTTTCTTTTTGAGCTTGTTGGAAGTCAGGTATAAATGACCTAAGCACTCGAATGATGTTATCATGTACTTACTCTTGTGATATTAATCTTCGTAAACTATACATGACTATCTCAAGGCTTTTGAGGATAGCACTTGTCCATATGAAGGGAGGTCTATCTAATGGCTTTTCTAATCATACAAAACAATTACCCAAGGCAGTATGTTGTAGGGCACTGGACCCCCATCTCTCTTCAACAACTATCCACAGTCATGGTGGCTTCTTGTTTGTAGACTAATTGAAATGGTGTATGACGTGTGGCTACTTTGTAAGAACTATGAGAAACCGATAGTGTTGCATGAAATTTTGGCCTCCAATATCTTGGTGTGGTGACTATTTTGGTGAGGACTTTATAGAGAATCTTGTTGGAGCTCTTTGCTTGCCCATTTTACCTAGGGTATTAAGGTATGCTCTTTCGATGGGTGACCATAAGCTCACCTAGAAGATGTGTCACAACTTTTTTAAGAAAATAAAAGCCATGTAACTTAATAGCACTAGGGTGAACCTAAAATGAACCATGTTTTTATATAGAAATTGGGTCGTAGTCCTAGCATCACTTTTTCTAGAAACCTTGTCTTCAACCCAATTCTTGCAATAACCACTTGCAATGATTATACGTAGGTTTTTACTTCTTGTTGGGCTAACTAGGCCAATGAAATCAATACCCCATTTCTCAATGGTTATTAAAACCATCCTAAGTGAGGGGTGGCTTATTGTGTTGACACTTGTCTCATCATTTGACATATGCAAAATTGGGTCATAGTCCTAACATCACTTTTTCTACAAACCTTGTCTTCAACTCAATTCTTGCAATAACCACTCGCTAGATTATACACAGTTTTTTATTTGAAGTTGGGATAATTGGGCCAATGAAATCAATACCCATTCCTCAATGGTTGCCAAGCTACTACAAGATAGAGAGCATTAAAGTCATCCTTGAGGGGTGGCTAATTGTGTTGACACTCATCATATCGTTTGCCATATGCTTATGTATCCTTGAAAAGTGACATCCACCATAGCCCAAGTGAAGGATCTTCCTAGAGGTTACTCCTAAATGAAAATGTCCACCATGTCTTCCAAAATGTGCTTGTTCAATCATCGCAATCACGTCATGGTCCAAAACACATATGCAAAGGAAATCATCTTTACCATGCCTATAAAAGTTACCCATTTTTGTTGTAAGCGGTTCACACTATTTCACCAATGAACAAGCAATTTCCTTGCTAAGTTGTGGCAAAACCCATGAAGACCGTTTTGTTGATTAGATATAATAAGGTTTGGTGGTCCACATAGAAACAAAAGTGATAACAAGCGAATAATGCCAAAATTACATCGCCTTATATATCATTGTCCATGCTTCGTGCTCCATCATCGAGTAATTTTGTGGAGTTGGGTTGGGTTGGGCTAGCAAATAGCATATGTAATAGGGAATCTAGCTTACTATCCTCTATTTGAGCGAGGCTTGCCCAACAACAAAATCAAAGGCATCCTGTGGATATGGAATTCCTTATCCTAATTGGGTGACCTCAAAATGCATGTACGTTCACTATACTTTGTATATTGCTCAATCTATTTAAGCCCATTAAAAAACACATAGAGAGGTCTTGCTTTCACTGCAAACATTTTGATAAACCTCCTATAGTATTCCATATAGCCCATAAACCCTTGGAGTTGCTTTTTTTGGGTCAAGGATGGCATAACTAGTAGCTTCATCTGATGAAATATCTGACAGGAACACACGCTCCCTAAGCACAATCGAGGCTAGGATCAAACACAGAAAACGGATAATGAACGCACGACACAATGAAGAGAAGAGTACACAGGATGTTTACGTGGAAAACCCAAACTAGGGAAAAAACCACGGCAGCCCACAGGTTGCAAACTATCACTATGTTACAATGTACAACAGTAAAGCACCGAGGCAACAACCTCGAGCTTTCTATCTTCGCCACAGGCGGCGGTTACAACAGAGGCAACGACCTCTTCCTCTCTCTCTCTCTCTCTCTCTCTCTCTCTCTCTCTCTCTCTCTCTCTCTCTCTCTCTCTCTCTCTCTCTCTCTCTGTACATAGTTACGCTCTCAAATCTTGCACCAACAAGAAATGACCACGTCTCTCGACTAAGTTTGCCCTAAGTCATATTTATACTAATATGACTTTTCAGCTATTTACAAATATAGCCCCGATGGACTCTCAGAAACATATTTACGAATATGTCCCTTCATCCGGTGGGCACTCCCCATCGGGCCTGCATTATCCGGCGCTTGCCAGGCACACGTCATCCGGTTCTCACCGGGTCTACCGTTGCCGAGTACTCCACATCCGGTTTCGGCCTCGGCCGAGTTTGCTCATCATCACTGTTCTTTTCACTTCCCATCCGGAGGGACTTGTTTCCTAACAATATCATCTTCTGACACAATGTGGGGTGGGTGAGTCTATACTCTCAACTTCATTCAAAGATTTTTCACAAGAATGTGAGGTGTTCATGCCCTATCAAGTTGCAACAAAGGTCATCGATGTGGAATTCCACCCCTTTTAAGAGGTTCATGCAAAGATGTAGATGACATCTCTTCAAATACATACTTAGCATACGAGTGAGCATAATTGACATCTATTTATAAACAAATATACCAAATGATGTGTTCAAGGCCATCTTATGTTGGTCCTTTAAAGCCATTGCTATATGGTTATTACAAGAGAAACCTCTTGTGAAGCTATAGGCTTCTTTCCTCATCACGTTTTCTAGCAAATGCTCGATGTATAGGACTGATGAATGTTACGAATGGTGATGTTGACTCGTCAAATATGAATGCATATACATACCTTACCATTCCTTTAGCACAAAGAGAATAGGGAATACCCATGTTGTACATTTGATTTGAACATTTTCCAATTTCATCTGTAGCTTACTGGACATAATGTGGGTCCAAAGTCTTGCTCACAAAGCTTAAAATATGTTGGGAAATCTACTCATTCCACATTTTATGTGGGTTTAGATTTTCCTACCTTAATTGAACTTTTAGGAGAAGTGTGTTGATGGCCACTTCTAATAGAAAACATGCTACAAGTTTCTCTATTTTCGATGATTGGGTACACATACCCATTATTGTAATCAATTGTCCCAATTTTCTCTCTCTCTCTCTCTTTCTCTCTCTCTCCCCAATTTTCTCACTTCTTTACTTCATATATATCTCTTAATTCACTAGATGCCAATGTGGAATGTAGGGGTTGAACCCATGACCACTTGGTCTCCATTGGGCAGCCTTACCAACTGAGCTACATCCATTTGCTCTCTCTCTCTCTCTCTCTCTCTCTCTCTCTCTCACACACACACACACACATATGTCTCCCTTCTTTACAATTGAAGATATATGCATAGGACTTAAGAAATTGTCCTCTCGAAAGGCAAGCGATCTTCAATGTATAAAGGTTTAAATGCTCAAATGGACGGGAAAGGAAGCATATGTATGGATAAGAGATATGTTTAATGATGCATTGCAACATGGTATGTCGTATGATTGGACTACAAATTGAATCAAACCTTTACATAAAGGTGGAGATATAAATAATGTAAACAACTATCGAACCATCATGGTTGGCTCATTAATGGCAAAACTATTTGGAAATATAATGGAATCAAAGATAAGTGTATGGGCTGAAAAAAATGGTAAGAGAGCTTATGGACAAGCTGGCTTTCGAAAACACCATACACCATTGATCACCTTGTCACCCTTCAAGTATTAATGGAGGAAAGTCACCCTAGATGTAAAGATTTATATTGTTACTTTGTCGACTTTAAGAAAGCTTTTGATATCGTGCCTCGTGAGCATCTTTGGAGGCGAATGGAAGAACTTGAGGTGCCAAGTGAATATATGCTTGCAATTTCCCGAATTTATGAGAAGGTTATATGCTGTATGCGTATGAGAGATAGACTTTCAGATTTTTTCAATAGCACTATTGGTGTTAAGCAAGGGTGCCCACTCTCACCAACACTATTTGGTCTACGCATTGATGAATTGAAAGAAATGGTTACCAAGTTTGCAAAGGAAGAACGTGTTGAAGAAGTTTCCATTGGGAATGTTATGATTATGCTTTTGCTATATGTCGATGATGTAGCGCTTTTTGCAAATACTTTAGGAGATGCACAAAAGGTTATGAAGGCATTGAAAAAAAATTGCATGCATACTAAATTAAGTGTCAATAGCTCTAAAACAAAGATTATTCTTGTGAAGAGCCAAAAAAGAGATAAACCATGCATTATGTACAACAATGAGCCACTCGAATGTGTGGAAAGCTTCAAATATCTTGGCCTTGAAGTTCCTTCAAATCATAGATGGAATGACTATGCTACACACCGCTTAGAGGCGGGTAAGTGAGCATACTATGCATTTGAGAACACATGCAATCTTGGAGAAATTAAGTGTTGGGTCCTCAAGAAATATCTTTTTGACACTTTGGTGACACCGGTTCTTCTCTATGGGGTGGAAGTATGGGGCGATAGCATCCCTAAATCTACATGGAAAGAGTTTGAAAATGTCCAAAAACAATTTCTTACAAAGTTTCTACAAGTTAAGAAACAAACGCCCTACACCCTCCTCCTTGAGACAGGATCGCTTCCCATTGAGATCATGGACATGGAAAAGGTTGTTGACTACATGCTTAAGGTTCAAAAAAGTCCCTCACATCGACTTCATAGAATTGCATGGGAAACAAGCAAAAAGATTCAAAAGACGCATAAAATCAAAATTTTGTGTTCCGATTGGATGCATATATAGAAAAATGGTTTTGGCAGATGGGATGTGAGACACTTGCTTTATGATGCATCAATAGATTCCTCTATAAATGAGGCCTTTTTGCAACACCAATGTATCATGACATGGGACAAAGGTGGAGGCTCACGCTTCACACATTATACTACATATGTTGCACCTAACTACAAAACCATATTCTTTACGGAACAAGGAAACCGTACACATCAATACATGTTAGAGGCTAGAGCCCATCCCATTATCTACCATTCGAACCATTGCTTCCATGCGACTTAGCTCACATTCATTGCGATATGAGATAGGGCGTTGGAGCACAAGTGATGAGAGTGGTCGACTATGCACACATTGCCCTAAACAAGTTCGTGAGTCTGAGTATCACACTTTGATACAATGCTTTGCCTTTCATCATATTCGACCATGTTTTCCACATCTCTTCGACCGAGCCCAATCCTTGCACGATTTTCTTTCAGAACCACAGTGTGCACTCTCGATTGCAACATTCATTGGTAAAGTTGTTGAACATCGAGCACTACTCACTTTCACACGTATCACGTGAAATGTAATATTTTTGGTCTCATAGGTCATACTTGACCTCCGAATACGATAATATAATCTATCTATCTCTCTTTTATTGTAATTAGCTTATCCTAGTGGTAAGTTGTTAGATATCTCTTATTTCACTAGATGCCAATGTGGAATGTAGGAGTTGAACCCATGACCACCTGGTCTCCATTGGGCAACCTTACCAAATGAGCTCTCTCTCTCTCTCTCTCTCTCTCTCTCTCTCTCTCTTTGTGAAATGAGTAATAAATGACGAAACCCTAATCACTCCATTTATATGAGGTCACCAACAAAACCCTTGAAACAACAAACTCAATCAACAATGTTAAGAGGTTAGTTTCACGATAAAAACACTAGCTTTCCTCTTTGTAATAGTTAATGGCATGATTATGCTTGATGACTTGATTTAGCAAATGCAATGTGAGAAAGAAGCTGAAATGTTATGTTTTGATGTGTCCGTATTTGTTGATAAAAGATCACGTGAATATATCCGTGTATGCACATTTAAGTGTATGTGTACATGTGTATAGAAAAGAATATTGTGTATTCCACATGCAATACGTACTCATGTTTGTGTGTAGTGATTATGTGAATGGATAGATATATGTGCTCATGTGGTTACATGTATTACATTGGGCTTCTTTCTCTAGTTAAAGATTAGGGGGGAAAGGTAGAACTTTTGGAAATAGTTAAGTATGCAATTTATTGGTAATTGAGAGGTATTTTGGGGAACATAAAGTTCCCCTTCCTCCCTTTTAGTTCATCGGTAGGTCTCTAAGTGTAACAAAAAAAGGGGTAAACTAGTGTTGAAGGGAGAAATTTTTGGGGTGTATGTGGAGGGCATAGGGTTCACCAAAGATGTCGTTAAATTCGAATTGGAGCATCGGGGAACTATACCAAGAAAGAACGCTTGTCAATGGCATTATCAAAGAAGAGTCGCAAGATTTGATGTGAAGCACCTACCAATTTGGCCTTCTTCAGACATTTGGCTTTTGGGGCAAATTAAAAACCACAGTTAACATTTGGCCCCTTGTGTTACTAACTTCTATACAAATGAAAAATCATACAACTCCTCTATCCGACAAGTCTAAAATGGATAAATCCTTGAGATTGCCAATAACTAAGAGTTGTATAGCATAAACAAGGTTTCAAGACAAACAAGAGATATACGCATCAATGTATATAAGAAGCTTGAATTGAAGATGTGCATATATGATTTCCCAATGCATAAAGCTAATTCAGCAATGTCAATCTGCATCTCAACATGGATTTTCTGGAGCAGGGCCAGAATTGAATTCAAGACACAGGTTGTGAAAGCCCCAACCACTGGGCCAGTGCAGGCCAATGCCCTTACACCCCCATTAACATCCTAGTGGGTGATATTTCAACTGCTATGTCAAACATGTTATAACAACCTTACCGACTGTCAATCCACTCTGAAGACATCTTAATGCAGATTCAGCATTCTCAAACTCAAAAGTTTCCCCGACCAAAGGAGCATCGAGATTTAAAGAGGAGAGTTCCTGGAAGAGTACCTCTAGTTTTTCGGCTTTATCAAACATCCAGATCAAATTGAAAGCCTGCCATATGCATTGCAATATTAGTTTTAGTGGGGATGTTTTAATGATGAGGTATAGGAAAATAAAAAGAGAAATTTGGTAAGAGCTTACCATAACGCTTTTATTTTCACTCATCATTTTTAATGGATCCAAGACAGGTCTCCTTATGTATTTCCATGCCAAAGCTAGCCAATTCGGAGAGTCACCAGATGGGGTCATGCTGGCCGCACCATACACTACATATCGTCCACCACGTTGTCGTGAAGAAAACCGTCCATAGGCGGAATCGGCGCACCAAGGCGTGGGAACCGGTTCTTCACGCGCGCACGCTCCGAGTTGTACATAGAAACGAATTGAGAGGATAATCGGCAGGAACGGGCCCTAACTCAAGTGGAGACAAAGACCGCGCGAACAGTCTTTTCGGTCGCGCGCGCGAACTGTACGAGTCGGCGGCGTAACTACGCGGATCCGTGAAAAACGGAGCGGATCCCTGTCCAAAAGGGACAGGGAATAAAGCTGACACGACGGCCTGTTCGTCGGCCTATATAAGGAGCGGGAAAGAGCTGTTGCAGGGATCTGGCGCGGAGAGGACGAAGTGCTGTCGGACCGTTTCTGGACGCTTCGCTCTCTCTGTTTCCTTCCTTCTTGAGCTCCAAAGCTTTCTGTGCAGGGTTCCGGGGAGGCTCGCGCTGTTTCGAGGAACGCCCGAGTGCTTCCGGCAGCACCTCCGACCTGCTACCCCCCCCCCATTTCCCCGTTTGTGCGTCGAAGCGAACAGGCATCGGCATCTGTTCGCCGGCCTGTTCGGTTGCAACCAACCTGTGCCCCATCGGGGGTTGTAGTCGTGTTAGCCATTTTGTTAATACACATATTTAGTCATTCGCATCCGTCTGTGTCGGTGTCTGTTCGCGTTCTCCGTGCTGAAGGGCCGTGTCCCTGTGTATCCCCGGTCCTGCGTAGCCGGTTCTCTCTCTTTCTCCTCCCTCGCTTGCTCTTTGGTTCGAGACCCCCGCGGTCCCGCCTCTATTCCACACGCACTTGCGTAATATCTCGACATCTTTGGTGAACCCGACGTGAAAGAGGCGGCAGAAGAGCAGAAGATGAGGGGGTCGGATCTCGCAGAGGCCATGGCTTCGGCCGTGGATCGGATCGTAAACGCGCGCGAGGGTACCGGTGCCCTCGACAGAGCTATTGAGGCGGTCGTCGGCACGATCGGCCGGTTCGATGGGAGGGATGCCACGAAGTATCTGGCGTCCTACGGTGCAGAAATGTTGATGCGGGACATTCCGGAAGAAAGGCGTCTTGCCGGTTTTCCCCGAGTGGCAATGCCGAGCATCCATGCGGAGGTGCTCGAGGTGCGGGCGGAGAGCCGTACCTGGGAGGAGTTCGAAGGTCGGCTCCTAGAGAAATACGGGCTGGACGACGCGCTCCGGCTTTCGAAGCGAAGGTTCATGGAATGGGTGGAGTTCCCGGGGAAGGGAAGAAACGCGTCGGCACTCCTCCGGGAGTTCGAGGAAAACTTTGCGCGCCTTTCGGCGCTCGACCGAACCATCCTGGACACGAGCCGGGTCTTGCTGTTTGTCAAGTCGGTCGACGAGCGGGATCGGGAGCAAGTGGGCCTCTTGCTGGAAACCGAAGACGGGCTCACTACCGACTGGGCGGCTGTCAGGAAGGTCTGTGGCCGTTTCGACAAACGGCGAGAATGGGCGGATAACGGGGCGACTGGGTCGGGCTCGGTCGCAGCAAGGAAGCTCGAACCAGCGCCACAGGTGCGCAAGGAAGAGACCCGGGAGTGGTTGGAAACTGGTTCGGCTTCGACCGGCGTAGTCAGAGGCTCAACCGGAGGAGCGGCGCTGGAGGAATTGACGAAGGCGATAAAGGACCTCCAAATCGCGCAGGCCCGAAGGGAAGGAGGCGAACCGGCTCGTGACCGACGGCCGGCGGCAGGAAACAGGTGCATGTGGTGCGATGAAGTCGGCCACGTTCGGAAGGACTGCGGCGACTTCGCGGAGGCGCTGAGGGACCGGGTGGTGTACCTGTGGGAAGGACGGGTGCATGCCAGCGACACCCGAAGGGCCCTGAGCCGAAACGACGGAAAGGGTGGTATGAAAAGGTTGATGGAAGAGGCGGCGGCCCGACACGCGGAAACCGTCCACTACTCGGCGTCGGCCGGCATTCGAGTCGGGGGCGGCGAGGCCCGAAAGGAAAGCAAAGCCGGATTCTGGCCGACGATGCTGGAAGGCCTTGCCGGTGCAGGGCTTAAAAGGGAGGAATCGGACCGTGCGGAGAAACGGGTACGGGAGATGACCGGGTGGAGCGACCCGGTCGAGGAAAGGACGGGCTTCGTGGAAGCCGCTTGCCGGAACTACGAGGCTCTGGTAGAAGAGAAGCGGGTGGGAAAACCCGGGACGACCGGGCCCTCACAACGATACGAGACCCGGTCCGGGCCACGACGGGACGAAGCCGGCAGGGCCGGTACGCAAGATAAACCCCAGAAGGGCGGGTACCGTCTGGGGACGGAGATAGAAAGAACCACGGACTTACGAAAGGTCCTGGAGGAACGGATCCTCGACAGCAAGGTGGAGCTGTCGCTACGGGAGGTGCTTGGAATCGCCAAGAAGGAGTTCCACGACTCCATCGTGGACTTGGTGAAACGGAAGAGGCTGTCAACGGAGACAGAACCGGAAAGACCGGTGGAAGTGCGGACGACGCACCTAGACGACATGGCGCTGGGAGACGAGTGGGCGGAAAGCCACTATTCGAGACCGCACTGGGCCCGAGCGACCACGGAAACCCCGGTGAAGATCGGCGATGTCCAGGAACCGGTGATAGCTTTGGTGGACCACGGATCGGAGATCAATTTGATGTCCATGGACTTCTATAAGAAGGGCAAATGGCCGATCAACACCAAGCACGGGTGGAAAATAAGGGCAGCAACGCGCGCCACCGAGGAACTGCACGGGGCATGTCCGAATGTGCGAGTCAAGATCGGCGACGTCGAGATTGACCAGCACTTCTTCGTGCAGGAGACGTCTTCGCATCCGGTCATACTGGGAGAGCCGTACATCACGGCGGCGCGAATGGAGACCAAGGTGCTGGACAATGGTTCGGCCTATGCGCGGGTCAAGAGCCAGGACGGCCGCCATTCGGTCCAGTTTTTGACGGTTAGGCCGAACCACGAGCGTAACCGCGACTCCCTCGGTTCCGATAACCGAGAGGATTTTTAGAGAGGGCTGCCAAGGCGTGGGGCCGCGACAGTCCGGACACCCCGGGAAAACCCCACACCTGTACGATAAAACCGAAGAAACCTTGTACCATAGGTAGGGAATTTTTGTTCTCCGACAACGGAGCGTGTGCGATGGTCGGCATCGCCGGCCGAGAGAAAACAAAGACGGAGGCGAGACTTCGAGCGTGCGGAGTTCTCGGCCCGGACGAGGAAATCAACGGAGCCGTGGAGGCGGTCTCATTCGACGACACCTTGGGAATGCTTGGAAAGGTAGTCGAAGAAGGCCTTAACGACGACCGGACGATACCGGTGTGTTCCGAGGAGATGTACGAAGTCATCGCGGACTTCGGTCGAGGGCTCGAGTCAGTTCGGACGGCCCACGTAAACACCAAGTACAAGACTGTGGACCGGAAGGTAAGGCCAGTAGCGGCACCCTTACCGGAGGACAGCGCGTCGAGAATCAAAGGGGTTGCATCAGACCCTAGTCTACGAGATCCGGCCTGCATAGGGCACACCTTCACTGACGAGACGCTCCGAGAGCTCAAAATCGGTGGGGGCGGGTTCCTACTGCCGGCGGAGGAAGACCGGTTTCGGAGAATGCTCGGAAGGCACGGGAAAGCCTTCGCATTCTCGCCGGAGGAAATCGGGTGCGTTGACCCGACGATCGTGGAGCCGATGGTGATATTCACGGTACCGCATGTACCATGGAATCTCAAGCCAATCCCGGTTCCGAGAGCTCACATCCCGAAGTTGATGGAGCTGCTGAGGCAGAAAGTTGATATGGGAATTCTCAAGCCGTCGAGCGCCCCATATTCGAATCGATGGTTTACCGTACCGAAGAAAAACGGTTCGCTGCGCTTCATCCAGGACCTGCAGCCGGTCAATCGAGTGACCATTCGGAACGCAGGAATCGGACCGACCATAGACGAGTTCGCGGAGGCCTTCGCCGGAAGGTCAATTTACTCGGTCGGGGATCTATACTCAGGGTACGACCAGTTCCAGCTGGCCGTGGAGAGCAGAGACCTTACGACGATGCGAACTCCCCTCGGCCTAGTTCGGATGTGTACACTGCCGCAAGGAGGGACCAACTCGGTGGCCCACATGGTGAATGCGATGAACAAGGTTCTGAGGGACTGTGTCCCGGACATTACCATGCCGTTTCTGGACGACATCCCGATCAAGGGATGCCCGGTGGAAGAAAAGGACGAGACGATCGGGCCGGACGGATGCCGGCGATTCGTGGCGACGCACGTCGACGACTGCGAGAAGGTGCTGCAAAGGCTAGAGGATGCGAGACTCACCTTCTCCGGGGAGAAGTCGGCCTTCGGGCAGTCAGAAATCATGGTGGTCGGACACCTGTGCGGACCATATGGCCGGAAACCGTCTCCGGCGAAGGTAGAAGCCATCTCCGCGATGAAGCCCGACTGCAGCTCGGTCACGGAAGTACGGAGATTCCTGGGGGCATGCGCGTTCTACCACATATGGATCCCGCATTACGCACACGTCGTGGAGCCACTGTACGGGTTGCTGAAAAAGGGGCGAAGGTTCGAATGGCTAGACAAGCACGCGGAATCGGTCCGGAAGCTGAAAGAGGCCCTTGCAGCGGCACCGGCACTCCGGAAGGCGGTTTACGGGAAGGGTACCCCGGTATTCATAACGGTGGATACCAGTCCGACCGGGATCGGATGGGTCGTGAACCAGGAAGACGAGGACGGCAATCGGTTTCCGAACCGATTCGGCGCGAAAGTCCTCAGTGAACGGCAGCGAGGGTACGCCCAGGTTAAACGCGAACTCTGGGGTATTGTTTCGGCGGTTAAGGCCGACAAAGACTACCTGATAGGGACGGAAGTGATCATCGAGACGGATTGCCTGCCGATTCTCGGTATGGTTTCCGGATGCGCGACTCCGGACCTGGCGATGCTCAGGTGGATAGCGTACATCAAGTCCCTGGACCCGGAAATACGACACATTTCCGGGAAAGACAACGCCATGGCCGACATGCTTTCGAGGGCGAGGTTCGACGACGAGGGCGGCATGGTTTCGGAAGACGAAGAAGTCGGCGTGGATTTCTTCGAGGCGGCATACATAACGACCGACGGGATGAGCACTCCGGCGCTTAACGAGTTCGACGCGAGCAAGTACGACGGGGAATGGCTGCAGATCGGCGGGTTTTTGAAGACGATGACGCCCGATGCGTCATGGACGAAGGACGAGGCCAACCGGATCCGGAAGAAAGCATATCGATTCTTTCTCCGAGATGGGCATCTATGGAAGCACCCGAAGAAGAGGGACGGCGTCCCGCTCCGAGTGGTGGCGATGAAGGAAGAACAGGAGGAACTGCTGACGGCCTACCACGACAGCCCTTGGGCTGGACACCGTGGAACATGGGCTACGTTTGAGAAACTAAAGGGGAAGTATTGGTGGCCGGGGCAGTACCGGGACGTGCATCGGTTCGTGACAACTTGCGGGAGCTGTCAGATGCACTCCATAGTCCGACATCGGGACGAGCTTCACCCCACGTACCCTCCGACCATCCACTTCAAATGGATGGTAGATCTGGTGACGATGCCAATGGGGGTAGGACAGATGCGGTACCTGGTCCTAGCGCGGGAGGATCTGACGAACCAAGTGGAAGGCCGGGCCCTTCCAAACAAAACGACCGCGGCCGTATGCCGGTTCCTAATCGAGGACGTGATATGCCGGTACGGGTGCGTCGGGAAGATCGTGGCTGACCGAGGGGAGTTGGACGCCGAAGAAGCCGCGGAGCTGTTCGACCGGCTGGGAGTCCAGCTCTCGCTCACCACTGCGTACAATCCGGAGGCGAATGGAAAGGTGGAGCGCGGACACGGACCGATCGTCAAGGCGTTGGTTCGGGCATGCGGAGGCCGAGCCGGTGACTGGCCGCGGCTGCTACCTTATGCTTTGTGGGCAGACCGGACCACGCACAGTTCGGTAACCGGGTACATGCCGACGGAGCTCATGTTCGGCCAGACGCCGATCATGCCAATTGAACGGACGATCTCCTCGTGGGCAACGGTCGACTGGAGGGACGAGATGAGCCGGGAGGAGTTGTTGGTCGCACGTATACGACAGCTCGAGCGGAGGCCGGAGGACGTGGCACTGGCTACGGAGAAGCTCCGGGTGGCGAGGACAAAGAACAAAGCCCGGTTCGACCGAACGCACCGGCTACGACCGAAGAAAATCGAAGAAGGTGACTGGGTGCTCGTCTACGACAGCAGCCTCGACAACCAGCACCGAGCCACACGGAAGTTCGCACGAAGGTGGTTCGGGCCTTACGTGGTACGGAGCGCCAATGACAACGGGACATATCACCTGGCGGAACTTGACGGCACGAGAATGGCGATACCGGTTGCAGGGAAGCGGATCAAAGCGTTCAAGAAGCGACACGACGACGAGCCAGACCCGGCTCTCCTGGTCGGCAGTGACGAACGATCCGAAAATGAAGAAGAACCGACGGGCGAGGAATGAAGACGGGCCGGTTTTCTCCGTCCCAACTCTCTTGGCGCATACCGGAGGATGCGCGGTTAGGTGGGGGCGGATGTCGTGAAGAAAACCGTCCATAGGCGGAATCGGCGCACCAAGGCGTGGGAACCGGTTCTTCACGCGCGCACGCTCCGAGTTGTACATAGAAACGAATTGAGAGGATAATCGGCAGGAACGGGCCCTAACTCAAGTGGAGACAAAGACCGCGCGAACAGTCTTTTCGGTCGCGCGCGCGAACTGTACGAGTCGGCGGCGTAACTACGCGGATCCGTGAAAAACGGAGCGGATCCCTGTCCAAAAGGGACAGGGAATAAAGCTGACACGACGGCCTGTTCGTCGGCCTATATAAGGAGCGGGAAAGAGCTGTTGCAGGGATCTGGCGCGGAGAGGACGAAGTGCTGTCGGACCGTTTCTGGACGCTTCGCTCTCTCTGTTTCCTTCCTTCTTGAGCTCCAAAGCTTTCTGTGCAGGGTTCCGGGGAGGCTCGCGCTGTTTCGAGGAACGCCCGAGTGCTTCCGGCAGCACCTCCGACCTGCTACCCCCCCCCCATTTCCCCGTTTGTGCGTCGAAGCGAACAGGCATCGGCATCTGTTCGCCGGCCTGTTCGGTTGCAACCAACCTGTGCCCCATCGGGGGTTGTAGTCGTGTTAGCCATTTTGTTAATACACATATTTAGTCATTCGCATCCGTCTGTGTCGGTGTCTGTTCGCGTTCTCCGTGCTGAAGGGCCGTGTCCCTGTGTATCCCCGGTCCTGCGTAGCCGGTTCTCTCTCTTTCTCCTCCCTCGCTTGCTCTTTGGTTCGAGACCCCCGCGGTCCCGCCTCTATTCCACACGCACTTGCGTAATATCTCGACAACGTGTTAACATCTCATAACCAGGGTAGAAGTAGTCTCCTTGTATAGCATCCAATACACAATCAAACCCTTCAATCCTAACCACACCAAGAAATTAAAATAATTATCAATAACCCTCTTCTTGAGCATAACACTGAACAAGCCCTGAATTTCCTAATATAATGGTCCTTGTTTGATTCCTTGCCATTAAAATGGGCAGTTTTAGCAAAAAGGATAAATGGTAAGAGGTTACATTTCTACACCTTCCTTTTTATTCAGAAATTCAAGTGTCAATAATAATCGTCATCAAAACATGATTATCAGGCTATATCAATATATAAGCCCCCTACTAAATCTTCCTTTTTATTCAGAAATTCAAGTGTCAACAATCATCATCAAAACATGATTAGCAGACTATATCAATATATAAAACATTTAGCTCCCCACCCCCCTACTAAACAGTTACTCTGCCATATGGCATTTCAGCACCACTGGCACTAAGTGTAAAGGAAATGATCTTGACTCTGTCAATGCAGACAATGTAATATACTAATGTATTATTTACATATTTATTTCTGGTAACAAATAAGACAACAATAAAGATCCCTCCTCTGGAATCAAATATGAAAATATGTTGTTTTCTCATAGTCATTAGTAAATATATGCCTTAAGATTAGTACTTATATGGTCTCATTTTGTTTGATTATGTTCCTGTTTCCCTTTCCAGATATTTATTTTTTTCTTTAAATAAAATTCGTTCAGGCTTACGTACTACAGAGAAGTATTATTAACTTACCCTCACTCCATCTACAAAATAAATATTTAACGACCTGTCTAGAGATGGTAATCAAAATAACTACTTTTACTTGAACTATTGAAACTCAATAAGTATACAAAAACGTACCCCATTTGGGATAGGATTGAGGCCAACTGCTCCTTAAAAACTTTATTTCCACCTTTTCGAACAATTATACGCTCCTCTGGTAGGAAATCAGAACCCCACCTATCCACTAGATGTTGAACCTGTTCACCTAGTAAGCACAGATAGTTAGTGACGTATACATCCATACATGCACACATGAATACATCCACACAGCAAACATATTACAGAGATAATGTGTATTTATCTGTGTGTGTGAATATATACAAAAATAAACATATAGATAGGAGAGGTAAAACATGAGTGGATCAGACAACGAATTCTATCAAAAGATGATGCTGTATGACATCATGTCCTCTGTAATGAGTCACCTAGGGGATTACACCGTATCTTGGGCAATGTTACTATGCATCCACTGATGCAGACCACAACTTTATGTGATAATCTGCATATCCCTGGGTGTCCAGAGAGCTAAATAGACTGCCTAATCAAGCAATATCCCTCTACAAGGTGTTACTTTCCACGGATGTCTCTTGCCATGGCCGTCTCAAGAAGTCTGAACTCTGACTTCGTCAGGCCCTGCTAATTCAAGAAAGATTCCAAATCTATGGATCTCTAGTAAAAACAGCCCCAAAAATCCCTGATCATAGAAATGCATGATCCGGGGGAGAATATCCCATCAGTGATGTGGAGAAAATGATCTCAATTGAAGGTCATCTTTGTAACTAGCTTCTGCGTATGTCTCGTCCTTATCCTCTTAGCCTCTAGCTGATCAAGCTTCTGCCTGATGACTTTGTTGATCTCTGAGTAAGAGAGAGAGAGAGAGAGAGAGTGTCTGTGTGTGTGTGATGTGTATGATTAAACCTCGAAATATACGTAAGATCATTGTCTGCCTTCAGACAATAAACTTTCATGGAACAGGCATGTATATGCTCCACTGGTCATTTCATTGTAATCTATTTTACTCTGTTTCAATTTATATCGATGTTTTACCTATGTAATATGAGGTATTACAAGAAAAGACTGCATGTGCACATATATATATGTACGTATGTACATGTACATAATCTGTATAGAAGGAAGACATCTCATTTCAATTTCAATCATGCAAGTATCTATATTAAATCATGAGTTTTGACGTTCCACCACCAGCAGTACAGTAGGACCTTGGAAACATTGCCAACTGTTGCAATAACATTTATCTTGAGCTTTTTACAAATGCCTAACGCAAAAGAACCACAGCCTCCAGCAGCCGAATGCAGAAGAAGAGTTTGTCCTGCCTTCATGTTCCCTAACTCCCGAAGAGCATATATCATGGTCAATCCCTGTCAATAAAACAAATTCAAGACCAAAGTTCAGAACAAAGTGACTGATGTAGAAAAATCCAAGAGTCAGACATCTAGCATGTTTTCCTTTAGACATTTTTAGGATATAACCTCAGGAGACAAAAGCATATACCTTTGTAAACTCCACATTTATGGGCCAAAAAATTGAGAAAGAAAGAAAGATATATAACATCTTCTAAGAGGTCAAAAATGGCCTTTCAGACTGAATGAGATATTAGATCTTCTAGGGATGCAGACAGCTTGACCCATCTCAATCTCTAGCCTGTGTGACGATACTCTTAGCTAATTTATAGTACCCATGAGCTGTGGGACATTTCTATATAGGAATGACCTAGATTCACATTGTGATTTGTGCCTCTATTCATGTCCATCAATCAGCTCAGCCAGTGTATCAAATGATACTCTCTGCAACAGTCATACAGGAGACCTATCCTTTGACTCATTATAAGTTCAGAAACTTGATATTTGGTTGCCAAGAGGCTTGAAAGCTAAGGTCCGATATGCCAAAATGAGCAACAAAATGAATGAGCAACAAGAAAATATAATGCTTGCAAGGGGAGAGAAAGTAGAGAAGGAACTTAAAAGAGCACATCCTAGACAAACATGGAGAGTTAAGGCAACTGGCTGGTAAAGTAATGATTAGATCCAAAAATATACACATGACATCTACTGTTACGAGACATATTGCTACAAAAGTTCATACTTTTCATATGCAACCTCTGTTCTAACCAGAGGCAGATCTAGAAGGTCCTTTCTGCTAGATGTTAAAAGAGAAGAAATCAGACATCAGTAAACAATAAAATATTCCAACAACACAAGTTCCTGTTTGAACTGTAAAGATGCACATTAAACCTGAACAGGGAAGGCAGCTCCTTCTGCAAATGACCATCCATCTGGAACATCTCGCAGATAATTTATGTCCACATTGATTTGAGATGCATAAGCACCAAACCTAGTTACACCCATTACTTTTCTACCCACATTTTCAGCATCAACTCCTTCACCAACAGCTTCAATTAGACCAGAAAACTGCAGAAAAGAGTGTACACAATCTTTCAACATTCTAACAGTAATTTAATAACAGAAATTTATCTGATGCTATTATACTTCATTCAGCCACACAACCATACACTAGACTTTACCTCTAGTCCAGGTGTGTAGCTCCCTTGAGGTGAGGCGGAGTATAAACCAAGACAAGTAAACACTGAAATTATGCAAATCCATATATAATAAGAGACCCGATTTGCTGTTAAACATCGTGCAAGAATCCCATTCTTTTTAACCTTTTTGAACACACTGAGGTCAGTAGACCTTGTGAAGTAAAACATATATTTAGCATTGGTACCAAACTCTCAAAAGTACATGTGTGTATCTTAATTTATCTCTCTTAGATTTAATAGATAGATTGATTAATAGATAAATGGATGGATAGATACATTCATTCTGTACGATGATATACTTTTGTCATTAATCTAACATGACTTTTTAATAGTTTTAGTGCAAGATATTTTATTGTTCCTTCAAGAAACCTGGACCATTAATGAATCATTTAAAATAAGACAAAAAATATTTGAGACTTAAAAATACATATGTTAAAAATTAGCATCTCTTACAAGAAAGAATATCCATTTTAAAGTTTATGTGGTATGAGGGAGATTGTAATGAGAATGCCAATATGCAAACAAGGACACAACCAAAATCTATGGAGTTATGAGACCTCTTTGTTATTGAGAAATATGTCTAAATATATAGATTGATAGATATGTAAGAAACTATAAAAAAATATACCATCAGCAAAGTTAAGTCCAATTGCTTTTACTGCAACCCTAGCTTCTCTCAATCCAGGGGCTGGTAACTTATCAGTGACCTACAACACAACTTCAAGTGCTGAGTTAACATGTGAAATAATTATGACTCAACCGATCATTTCCATATCTCTTTCTATATCTTTCTCCACTAACTTAACATAGGAAGAATGAGAGATATAAATGTATTAACATCTTTTAAGAGGCCAAAATGACTTATCAGACCAAACAAGAGATTGCAATCAAATATCTTAAGTTTGAAGTTCCCTCCAAGCATAGATGGACTGAGCATGCTACATGCCTCTTAGAAGCAGAAAAGAGGGTAAAGTATGCATTTGAGTACATATGCATTGATGGAGAAATTAAATGTTGGATTCTTTTAAAATGCTTGTTTGACACATTGGTAACACCAGCCAATTGTAGACGGAATCAATGTGCAACTTATTGCTTAGAAGCAGGAAAGAGAGTTTCGTATGCATTAACAGATGCAATGGTTGAAAATTTGAATTTCTGGTCTCAAGAAATACCTCATTGACACACTATCGGCATTTGTGCTTCTCTATGGGGTTGAGGTATGGAGCTGTAGCATTCCCAAACTCTACTAAGGAGACTCGAAAAGTCCAAAAGCACTTTCATATTAAGTTTCTTCAAACAAGACACAAACACCATACAGGCTTCTACTTCTTGCGACCAGATCACTTTCAAATGAGATCATAGCCATGGAAAGGGTCATTGTGTACATGCTTAAGGTTCAAAAATACCTTCACATCAACTTCCTAGGATTGCGTGGGAAGCAAGTAAAAACATTCAAAATATACAAGAACGCAAAATTTTGAATTCCAGATGGATGAAATATATGAAAAAATGGTTTGGACAATGGGATGCATCACATGCTACCTTTGTGAATTAAGTTTTTTTGCAACGCCAATGTATCACAGGTTGGGAAAGATTAGGAAGCTCATGTTTCACAGATATATTATATATGTTAGACCAAACTACAAAACCATCTCGAAATGGGGAAACCGCATTCATTGGTACATGCTTGAACATTGACAATGATAAAATCTCTCTCTAGAGCGCATAACAAGGATGGATGGATTCATAAAGAGATCAAGGTACAAAGATACATGCATGCCCTATAGTGTAACAATGATTCACTTTTGGGTGCCATAGTTCATATTAACTTCCAAGGACAGTAATAAAATCTCTCTAGAGCTCATAACGAGGATGGATGGATTCATGAAGAGATCAAGGTATCAACATATCTGCATGCTCTATAGTGCTTGCAAAGCAATAGACCAACTCAAAATTTCCTCCTACCTAGAGATCGAGGCAAGATGAACACTCACATACCTAGAGATAAAAGATTCAACAAGTTATGTGAAGGAGAGATTTAAAGTGAGGAGGATTTTGTGTGTGGGTGCCTAACTTTCAACTACATCATAAATTATGCTACCCTCTACACAGACCCTACCACCATTCAACAAATGAAAAAGGCAGCTGACCCACGACAGTTTGGCCAAATGTTCCTCGAGCTTCAAAAGCATAGACAATCAGCCTTAAATTAGTATGCAGGATGCAACGAAAATCGCACAGCACTGATTTCGTCCATAGCTCTCTCCAATAACAACATGCCGAGGAGTCACCATAGCGGGAGCAGAGGAATGCCAAAACAACAAAGGAGACTGTAATTACTAGGGACAGCACATAAGCCATACAATCACCAAATTATGAACATAGTTGCTACCCACATCCAATCCTCAAAAAGGACACCCAAATTTACTTGTTAAACTTCATCGCCACTACTCTCATACATATTAGCTATGCACTTCATGCTTGTAAACCATCACAAAAATCATTCCACCACATGTTATAGATCCTTAGAAAGCCCAGAACTTTTATCTTTGTTAGTATGGGTTACATGATTTCACCCATATTTATAACCATGATTTTGTCTCATATGCAGATTTTTGTCTCTAGTAGAGATTAACGAGCATTGCAATTGAAAGTATCGATATACATTCAAAGAAAGAGAAGACTAAGAGAATTACCAGAAATTTCTCTACGCCCTAGAGAAAGCAAATGCATGTGGAGAAAGTAAATGAATGTGGAAATTTCGGAGAAACCTTAAGAGAAAACATGTTGAGAATTATAGTAGCTTAACTCTTATGGAATTCTGTGTCCATTGTAAGAACTTATATGAAATTCAAATGCACGAAAGACGAGGTGTTATGGTTATATTTCAAAACCCTTCCTACTCTACTTTTGTGGATGTATCCATAGGGCTTAAGAAATTGGCCATTTGGAAGGCAAGAGATCTTTGATATATTCCAGACTAAAATGCTCAAATGGACAGGAAAGGAAACACATGTTCGGATAAGTCATATGTTTAGTTGTGCATTGCAACATGCCATGCCTCATGATTGGAGTTTGAACATTGAGAGTCACTACTCAATTCCAAAAATATTACATAAAAATGTTTCTCTCTGTCTCTCTCACATCAATCGCATTTCCTACTTCTACAACCACATGTTTCTCTCTCTTTCGCAAATATTATGCAGAATAAGTAACAAGCACCTCCCAACAGCAACGTCCAAAAATCTTTAAGATTTTGCATCAACCACATCTCCTACTTCTCCAACCCATAGTTGAAACAAGTGGGTAAACCGAGAATGCAATATCTATTTTTCCTGCCAATTTAATAACCAAGAAGGCATTGATAACTCCCTTAACAGGGAGCTACCCCCCACTCTATTGGATGGCAGTACCCACTCAAAGAAAGAGAGGGCAAGGAATTTTCTTGCCACATTATAGTCCATTGTTAAGCACGTGAAGAGCAAGGAATCGTATGTGGAGTACTTACATTAATTGTTACCACGATGCATTAATCATAGTTCCCCCATGTGTTATACCCTCTTTCTCAATAAAATGTTATAGAATATATACCTTTGGTTGTGATTGTAAGTAAGTCTGGTGACTCTCTCTCTCTCTCTCTCTCTCTCTCTCTCTCTCTCTCTCTCTCTCTCTCTCTCTCTCTCTCTCTCATTCCTATAGATAGGAAGATAAGATAGAGAGGGAGATATGAACAAAAACTAGAAGGGTTACTTGGAAGCATACCAGTTGAAGTTCAGAAATTCTTCCTGTCTTGTTTGCCCTGTCATATACACCAAAACCAAAACGAGTAATGAAGGAGAAGAAGAAGACTACAATGTGTATTTCCACCTCATACACAAAAAGTAAGGTTCTACACAGATACACACAAACATACACATATATTTTAACACGTGCCTCCAAATCCTCCTACTCATCTCGTCCATCTTCTGAGGCGATGAAGCTGAAGGTGGTAAAGGGGCCGTGGCCATGGCCACAACCATAGCAGTGTTTGAATAGGAGAAAAAACAAGAGTGAATGATGAAATAGCCCATTATGTATATCAATTGTGAGTGAGTGTGTGTGTGTTGATAGGGGGGGTAATTTTGGCGATATGCCAGAAATGTGAGGGACATCGGACTAAATAAAGAAAACTCGCTTCTTCGGGTTTCATGTATGTTTGTACCATGTACAAGTGGCACTTCCACGAGCACCTTCTAGGAGTGTGTGTGTGTGTGTGTGTGTGTGTGTGTGTGTTTGGGGGGTGGGGACTCGTGTCCCAAGAAAACGGACGACCTCTCTTGTCCATAGGCAACTTCAGCTCTCATGTTTAAATTAGTCAAATGAGCACATTCAGACATGTGTATAAAATAAACCAAAGCACACTCTTGTGAAGTCATAGACCTTTTTCGTCATTTCTGTTGGTTCGTGGCCTTTTGTTGACACTCTGGCCCACTTGTACGCTCTATTAATGGGGCAAGATCTCATTCGGCATTCTCCACCAATGTGTGTTGGGCATACTTATATGTGGAAAGCATGCAAGGACTATTCTTTCCCAGCATTAACTTTTACATATTTGCCTCAAACGAAAAGGTAACTAAACACGTGTGTCATTTGCAAAGGTCTATTGCACAATTCATAATTGTACGTGTACATATCATTATGCAACCTTCTTTGTCAGTGGTTAATGGATCCCAATTGCCATAACAAAACTTGGATTTAATAAAGACATTTTCTTAGGGTTACCACAACAGTTAGACGAATAAGCACTCTGCCCAAACCATGATAAAACATAAGATCATTGATCATATATTTTCCTGACAAGGATATTACATCACTAATCCCATCATTATTGACTATTAGATCACTCCAAATGAATGTAAATTTAAACAATACACATACATTGCATTGTTACTTGGTAGATTTTCAAATGCTTTCCTATGGTGCGACTTCGTGGATTTTAGAAAAGCTTCTAACAGCCCCCAAGAACAAAAATGTAGATAAACCAGCAACTCGGAAGAAGGTGATACGTAGCAAATTAAAAGTTTACAACTTACTCCCTCATATATGTTGATAATTTGTCACTACTCTACAAATGCTGTAAAATCTTTTCAAAACTTGTCTCATAGAAAGGAAACTCATGTTCAAACTGATGCCACCATTCTTAGGGTAGTACCTTTGAATCAAACTTGGAAGGGTTCTGAAATCAATATCTCATTCTTCGTTTGCATTCCAAATGATTTATACCTTTGCCAGCTACTGAAATCCCAGAGAACAGATATCATCTACAGATTTCGGAAAGTATCATTACATTTCCTTCTTTGTAAACAATATAGTGCCAAGCTAGGCATAAGAACGTACACAATGATATTCACCTCAAATGTATGTACAGAATGATCCTGACCCAGCTAATATGATAGCCAAGAAAGGCACCAAAAACCTTGAAGCAAAGACTCTAAATGCAAACAAAACCCAATACCACCAAATTGTGGATGCTTTCAGAAGTTGTTGAAATGAATCTTCTAATCAATCTTAACACATGAGGGAGATCCAGAAACATGCTTCAAGGCAGAATCTCTCGCAGCTCGTCGTTTTGTTTGAATGAGACGCACATATTCTGCAATAACAAGATGTAATTTGGGCCCTGCAACCTTTGTAGCAGCAGTAACAACATTGTTATTAGCCTTTCTCACACCCCGTGTAGGCTGCTTTTGTATGTGAGCAGGACAATATAAAGGGACCATGGACCTCAGCACTGGTTTCCCACATGTTACAGTTCCATTCTGCCCACTGCAAGCGCCAAAAAACATACAGTTTATAACCAAAGGAACAAGGAAAACAGATTTCATTTGTTACAACATAAGCTAAACCAGTGCAGCATGGATTGCATATAGATGCCATTCGCATAACGTATAACTTCTAACAGAATGCTACAAGGATTATCGATTTCATCTCAAACCATATGTAACATGTATTTATTGATGATTCCATTCTCAAAACATATGACTTCAATAAAGTCAGCAAAGAGAAGAGTCTTCATTCTCAAAAACGGTAATCTTCTGCTTCGCATTGACAAGGAGTTTCTTGAGTCCGTCAGTTCTGCTTACATAATAAATAGCTATGGTCTGACGCACATATTCTCAAATATATAATTCTTTATAAAATCTAGTTTCAAAGTTACAAAGGTTGGTTAATTAATCAATTTCAATAGCAAAATCTAAACCATAGGCAAATGGATTTAGCTTTAATTCTTGAGGACATACAGCTTGACCAAATGAAACAAGGAGAAACGTTCCTTTTCATGAAATGTACTCTAGTTACCAAATCTCATAGTCTGATTAAAATGATGATACTCAAAAACACACACTAAATCAAATCAGACAGTGAGAAGAGATCTATATATAGTCTGTTAAATTCAAATCTAGATTCTAACTTGCCATGGTTATAATGATCATTCTCAAAAACACCCAAATTAACTCACTGCAAAATGGAGAAAAATATTTCTTTAGTTTGTACCTGCTAGTTACAAATCTTCATACCCTCATACCCATGTTTAGATTTTATCAGTCTAGAAACCAAAGGAAATGCCAACAAAAGACTTGTTTACTAATAAAAGCTAATTACATGGCCAGGTTAAATTTTTCATTCTCCGGAACAGGACCTAAATCAAATGTAGCATCGTGGTTCTCATTCCATGCCTCTAAATTACAAATCCACACGGCCATGGTCATAATGACCATTTTGGAAAGCAGAAAATGAAGAAGATACTTCTCTGGTGCATAACCTATGGTTCCAGTTTTATATGGCCATTGTTGAAATTATAGAAAACATAACCGAAACTGTATAATACAATACGGAGAAATAGAGTAAACCAACATGTGCTTACCTTCGGGTCACAAAGTTACAAGGCCGATAGAGCTGTTGCCGAGGATCTGAGAGGATATGTGAGAAGCAAAACATGCCAAGAGCCATTGGCTTTGACTTACAACCTAGATTTGCGCATCGAATAATTTCACCTATAGTCTTTTCTGGGGTAAGAGGCTCTCTCATCAACCCTGCCACTACACCACTTTTGACAAGACTTTCATTTCCTTTGATCAGGACATTCTCATGTCCATTTGCATTCTTTTCATTTCCTTTGACCACACTGTCGTTTCCTTTTGCATTCTTCTCGCTTCCATCTGCTACTACTTCCACTTCCATGTTGGCATCATTACCACCATTTTCATGCATCTTCTTCTCCTTCTCAGGTTCAACCTCGTCCCTCCATCCTCCTCTACCATGCTTGATGTAGAAAACTCTATACTTGGACCTAAGCTCTTCAAGAAGACCCCAGTATTGCAAGCGATAAAGCTTCATCAGCTGTTTTACTCTGCGATTTCTCCGTCGCACAACTTCTTGCTGCGTGAGAGCCTCTGATTTCTTGAGTATTTCGTCCTCTCCAGCTCCATCGATGGCGAGGTCGCAGATCTCCGAGTCGTTGTCTGATCCAGCTTCCGCTTCACGCTTCGCTTCTGCTTCGCTGGCGTTATTGTTAGGGTTGGTAGCAGCGGTTGTGCAGATAGCCATGGCTTCTGCAGACGCCAAGGCAGGAACTGTTGCAGAGATATCCGTTGCTACGGATGATATGGCCATGGCGGAAGATGATGAAGCTTCTTGAGGAAGCTTCCTCACCATAGCGCTCTCTCTGTGTCTCTCTGAATGGTGCTACAAAACCCTAATTTCGGCGAAGGGTCTCTATCTCTGTTCTTACAAAACCCTAGTGAGCCTTTCTGGAGATGAGAAAACGTGCAGGGGCATTTGGGTAAATAAATGAAATTATTTCATAGACCTCCCCGGAACAAATGATGATTTCAAAGTGCAGGGGCATTCCGGTAAATAAAGGAAAGTTCCATAGATCTCCCTTGGAACAAATGACCCAAGACATAGTGTTAAGACTTTAGTATTGTAACGATTTACCATTAGGGTATGTTAATTTACGATAAGAATAAAAAAAGGTTAAAAGAAAGGTCTTGTGAGACCAAATTTGGCCCATGAGACAATTGATTACAATGATGGGATGTGTACCCAATCATCGGAAATAAACATAAATCAAAGAGTTTTTAGCGTGGTACAAAAAGATGTTACAAGATTTGACATGTTCTATTAAAGAAATGGTTATTTGCTTGGACTAGTTTCATTTCCTTCCAAGTCTCTCGAAAAAGAGTGGGGGGTTGAAGGGTTTCGATGCAGGTGTGGCCCATGGTCTCGATGTTAATGGTATCCCGACCATAACCTCTAGGTTGGGTAACTCGCGTTCCTTTATCTTCTTAATTGCTTCTGCACAACAAGCGATTTTGAAGCCCGATATCTGATGCACACTTGGTTGTTCTTTGGTTTTCTACGTCAACGAGGGAGAGATAGTGGTGTAGGTGTGTTTGCATTCATCATTCCCCCCTATCCCTAAAAAAAATCAATGCTAATGTGTTTGTGAATATTATAAAGGTCATTCAGAGAGGGTTGTGTGCGTGTGTTGAAAGCAATATGAATGTGGCAATTTTATGTGTTGGTGGGTGTAAATTAAAACTCACAGCTTGGTGGAGTTTTCCTCTTGCATATTGGTGATTCAACAAATTGTACTACCCATGTCGAAGTGACACCACTCAATTGTGATACCTTTTTGCGTCGAAACCTATTTGGGGCATATTCGAGATTACTGTGTAGAACTATGTGATATTCAAAGACCGAGACATTTATCTGATTGAAATAAAAAAGGATGTCAACAGAGGTACCTAATACATTGATTCCCCCACCACCTCCACGTTAGCGTGAATCGATTAGGGCATGTGGGGGAGAGAGAGAGAGAGAGAGAGAGAGATTATGGTCGGTTTTTGGTTCTAGAAATCATGTTTATTGGCGAGGTTGTGTGCGTGGTTGAGATTTATGCCCCCAACCAACCCAATCAACGTATTACATTATGGGGCTCACTACTTCAAACCCTATGTGTGGGCCGTCCAAGATTACTTATGGGTGATTTTAACATGTGTGTTGATACATCTCAATCTACATCTGAACATTCAATCATGGATGATCCTGAGCAACTTGCTTGGGAGTCATTGGCTATGGAGGTTTTGAAGTTGGATGTTTGGACATGGTTGCATGGGAATGATCCAGGTTTTACTTTCCAATCTGCACAACATAGACAAACATGGAGTCGATTAGATAGAATGTATGTGATGCACGATGGTTCTCTTTTACCAACATCACTTCGTATGGCAGTTCTACAAGATGTAGGAACTTCAATGTCAATCTCATTTGTTTTTCCACGCATTACATCCTACTTATGCCGATCTAATGTGGTGCATGTGAAGCAATGAGATGAATGTATAGTGGATCCTTCTACAATAATTCAAATATGCGTTCAATACTTTAAGGAGTTGATTACCCCACAATTGTTAATGCTAAATGAGGTGACTCGAGCACGCTATGAGTTTTATGATGTGGCTGGATGTATTGTGCACGAGCTCATTCATCATGAATTAAACTAGTTCCGAAGGTATGCCTCAAGCTTGGAAGGTGGGTCTAATTAAACTAGTTATGAATGTGGCATCCCCCAAGTCCTTTCATTAATGGAGACCTATTTCTTTAATGGGGGGGGGGGGGGGGGGGGGGGGGTTGTATAAGATATTTACAAAGGTCTTGGCAAATAGATTACAAAAGTATTTGCCAAAGTTGATACATCCTGCCCAATATGGTTTTATTGCAGGTAGGAATATATTGCATAATGTTTTGAATGTTCAAATGGTTATGGATTATGCACGAAAAAGAATGGATTATGGTGCAATTCGATTTGGAGAAAGCTTATGATCATGTTAATTTGTTCTTCATTTCTAGGTTAATGCATACAATGGGCTTTGGACCATGTATATCTCACCTCATATTTTTATTAGGACAAGATGCAATGTCTCAAATAATGCTTAACGGGGGAGTTACAATAGATATTGCCCTCACAAAATCTATTCGTCAAGGATGCCCACTATCACAGACATGCCAACCGCATAGCTATAAGTGACGAGGCAAGAAACTCGGGAAGTTGGGGGCGACGAGGTGAGGAACTTAAGAAGTTGGGCATGACACAAAAGCATGAAGACAAAGATAAAGATCAAGGAGACAAGATGACGCGAAATTAGAATACTAGATTGATGTGTCAATGACTAGTGTTGAATCCATTGAAAGGGACCAAGGAGGTTATAAGTATTTATATTGTGAGCTGAAGTACATGCATTAGAATATTCTAGTTCTAGAACTTTCTAAAAACTCTTAGAACTTGAATAGATAATCTACGAAGATATATATAACATGATCATGTAATGTCTGTGACACCCACTTAGCCCGTTGTTGTTTGCTATTGTTACTCATCCCTTGTTAGTGATGTTAACAAGGCTTGCAACAAATGGTGACATTGTGAGTTGAAAGTACATGCATTAGATATTTTGGAGAATATTCTCGCGAACCTTCTAGTTCTAGAACTTTCTAAAAACTCTTAGAACTTGAATAGATGATCTATGAAGATATACATAACATGACCATGTATTTGGATGTGTTGGCTGCAACATAACACTTGACTATAATACAAGAGGTCAAGAGTTCAAATCTTGATATAACTATTGTCATGTCTGTGACACCCACTTAGCCCATTGTTGTTTGCTATTGTTACTCATCCCTTGTTAGTAATGCAATCAAGTGGTGACATTGTGGGTCTACACCTTCCGTCTAGAGGGCAACTAGTAGCACAAGCTCCGACTGATGATTCTTTCATATCCCGCCTAATTATGGGTTTATCTGGCAACAACTACAAAATATTGCATTGATGCAAGGTCCCTTACCTCCACAAATAGGGGAACAACCATGGGATGATTGGTGTTTACGGGGTCAGACGTCGTTTTTACAAGTGACTACTAATATTTTGTATCATTGCTCTATGGAGACTCTTAGATGGCTATCATCTAAGGTTGAAGAAGAATGGAAAATACACAAATATGATCATGGGTGGTGGTAGATCTTACAACGTAGTTGGCATTCTAAATTGCCACTTGTAGCAAAGGTCTTCATTTGGAGAGTTTTGATTGAAGGATTGCCTTTGGGATTAGCTCTAAAGCATCGTGGACTAACAACGGGTAATTGCTTCTTTTGCATTGTTCAAATGGATGATAGTACTCATCGATTTATATGATGTCTAATTGCTTGTCAGATTTGGAGTTACATTTCTCAAAATTGGCAAGTTTTATCACGGTGTTATTTGATACCTACACATTGGGTGTTTGCACAATTTACACAGGTTGACCCAAAATTAGAGTTAGAGATCTTTTTCCTATTTCTGAGATATTGGGGATTGCGTCATAATTGGGACATGTGCAACAATTTTGTATTTGATGGTATACATGGAGTGAAAACATATCTACGAAAGTTGAAGAGAGTACTAATGTGACAATTTTCTTTATTGGAGCAAGTTTGAAATTCTTTCCTCAATGGAGTGTTCGTCTTGCCTATTGGCAATTCAACATGTTCCATTACCCATGTAGTGTAGTTAGTGGGTGACCATACACCATTGTAAGTTGTGTTTTTTCACACACATTTATTAATATAATTGTGTGTTTTCACAAAAAAGAAGAAGATCTATGGAGTAATAGAAAGGTGAGAAATTTGGGTTTCAAACCCAAGATGTAGTGCAAATAGTGTAAATGACTTACCACTAGGGTAAGCTAATTACGAGCAAGATAGAGATAGAGAGCACACAAAATTACCTTTTCACTTTCAAAGATACATTTTACATAAACAACCCTTACAATGTGTATGTGTCCATATCATGTACAAAGGAAGAAGAAGAAGAAGAAGTTCAAAGGAATGGAAAAAGAATCAACAAACGGTGGGAGTGGAACCCACAACGTCAGTGGACCAAGAAAGAGGCTTAAACATATCTTTCCGTAGAAGATAATTTACCTGAAGTCCAAAAAGCCTTCTAGCATTGCTTTACTCGAAGCATTCATGTGCTTCTTAATCTCAAGGATAAAAAGGCCTTCAAGGATTGATTGGTCTTCACTTGAAAACCTCTACCTCATCGATTAAGCACTCAAATACCCACCTAACCCTACATTTGTTTATTGGTCAAGTAAAGAAAGGGGCATATTCACATGACAATGTATGATTCTTATTGGCTATCTATCATCTTATTAGCCCCATGTTCACAACATTTTATTCCTTTAATGTTTTAGCAATCACATGTAGTGATATCTAAACATTTATAACATTATAATTTCGATTCTTAAAACATTTGTCAAAGTCATGACTACCAAAATGGGAAACAAGCATAAAATTGGACACAAAAGGGAAAAACATTCCAACTTTTAAATTTTGAAATTGGGTTTGCCATTCTCTTTGAGTGATTGTCATTTGAAGACTTTTAATAGAAGAATGATATGTGGGCACCACCTTGTAAGCAAAAACAAGTTTGCATGTGTATATAGAACAAGAGGGCCAAAAACCATAACACTTTATCAAATATTCAAAAAGGAACAAAAAATAATATTTGACAATAGAACAAAGAAGCAAACATGTAAACGTATATATATATATACACATATTAGGGAATCCAAGGCATAACATAGGAAAACTTGTTGCAATGAGATTTGGATTAACGCATACCTTTCCTTCTTTCAGTACATTGAGAGATTTAGGACAGATAATTAGAAGAGCAAGAAGAGATAACAGAAAACTCTACATAGCCATAAAGATACACTTTTCTCTTTTTTCTATTCTATTTAATGATACCTGTAAAATTACTTATTTTTGTGGAAGTTAGCCCTTTGAATTCTCTTTTTGGATTATTTCTTTAAGTTTTAGGTTAATCATAGCCAGGAAAGTATTTCCCAACCACATTGCTGGCGAGACCATACACCAGAATGTAGTTGGGTGCTCCCAAAACACTGAGCCCCCAAGAATGGGTTTCAAAACTGAGTTCCCGATTGCATGGCTCAATACACAATTGCCATTTTCCGAATTTAGGATAAAAGTTCATGAATGGCAAGCAATCTCACAAACAATGCACAATGAGTGAGATTGCAAGAAGAATTGTATTTTAGTGAACAATTTGGCAACCTAAATTTTGTACAACCATCTAATACTGATGCTGTGGTAACACTAACAAACTGATGCTGGTTAAGCTAACTATCATAGAGTTGTGATCATTAATGCATTAAATGAAAGTCATCAGATCTTAAAACTACTCTAACCTTGTAAACCTCAATTAATTAGCATAACATCAACAATAAAGTCTTAAACCACGTTTGAGATTTCAAGAAAACCTTGTTAGGGAAACATACTACAAAAACTACTTATTTACAATGCCCCCAAGAGCCAAAGAAGTAATGCAGTATCACCAGAAGCTCTTTTCTTAAACATTATCATACAACATCACCAGCAATAATGGCGAAATTAAATTGAACATGGCAAACACTTTGTTCAAAGAAAGAATACATTCATTTGTAGATTTAACTTCTCATAGACAAACCAACCATCCAACAGGTAGGGATGTGTGATCTTTTGCTTTGACCTAGATACAGGTTTAATATCTTCACCACGTTGCAAATCAACAAGAATGCACACACATGAAGCTTACCCATGTGCCGCCCTTATTAGATCTGATATCCGAGTCTTTGCAGCCTGAAAACACACTCTAATTCTCCACATGCAATGTATAAGCTAAATATAGACATGGATAGCTCTTTCTACATATGGATAGCGTACACCAAGAATTTTAGATTGAAACTGTATGACCTCATTTATTTCCAAAATCCCTCAAATTGCAAGTTGCACAAAATCTGGCCGTTTCTTGCTAGGCATATGAAGTAGACCAACCATTTGGAGTTCTGAGGCTGCTTTGCAGAACCTTGCTCTAGTTGAATTATGTCAAGTAGAATCAATTTACTTATAACAAACAAAAAAGTGCGAAGTCCATTTACAATTAATAAAAAACAAGCAGTGGGAGATGCATACATGTGTGTGTGTGCGTGCGTGCGTGCGTGTATGTATGAGACCAAATTGAGGGATACTGTAGCAATGCACGATCCATTTTCTGAACAGTCTTTTTGGGGCTTTTCTGGCTCTTCCTTTTACTGCACGGTTCTTCACTTACGGGAGTCTCTAGAACAGCAGAGAATGACTGATATACCTCAAATAAGTTCACCTGATCGCCATGAGTTTGTGCAAGACAAAACCTGTCCACAAGAAAGTGTGAACTGAATGCTAGTCATATGAGTGTTTTACACATAGGAATGCTAGTCATAAAGATGGATAACGTTGGGTCAGGACCACGCATGGCATTCATGTTATAAAACATTTTTGGGGAGCAAATGGAGATCTGCATATATCAATAAAAATGGATGCAATCCATTAAATATTTCCAGTTTACATTACTTACAGAATGGAACTATCGTTCATTGAGTCTGATAGATTGCCATTGTTTGTACAGCAACAATTACACTGCAAAGTTATCTGAGGATACTGAACATTTCTCTGAATAGCCTTTCTAGGCTCACCGATTAATGTCTGAAAGGAAAAAGCAAGAAATTGTAAGCATCCAGCAGCCCATAGCATGTATCGACGGATAATGTCTCCATGTTAATGTTATTGAACAAAGAGTTTATGAAGAATAAGAAGAACCCAAAGGTGCAATACCATTAAAAGACTCACATGTTCATAATGATACCCTGAAATTTGTCACAAATAAACATGCACACAAACACATTTAACACTTTTACAGTAAAAAGACAATTTTCCAAGAAGAGTGCCTCCAGTGCAAGACTCAAAGAAGATAAGACTCGCAAAGCAAAAAACTATCCAGTAAGACTATTCTTATAGAACAGTAGTGTATAAAATTTTAAGATTTCTCAAAAGCACGTACCTGTTTTATGTTTCCAGCATTCCTGAAGCATATGATCTCATGAAATGGTAAGGAGTCCAGAGTTATCAGACATTCTCTGTACATGGACAGCTTATTGTGGTAAGCATAGATACATAATGACCACCTTCAAAACATTTTACTACCTTAATATTGAAATTTTAGTAGCTCAGAGGACCATGTCGCAACAAAAATGACATCCATGTGATATTAAGTCAGAAACCAAAGGAGTTCATGCGTCAAGGTTACGCAAAATCCATAAGAAAAAAATTTAAACCATGTTTATGCATACACATAAGATAAAGACCTACTTAGATTTCAAAATGATAATATTCCAACTGAAAGATCTAATAAGATTTTGCAGGACGGGGGACAGGATGTTCAACTATTTCTAGAGCCTTGAAGAACATAACAGAACACAAAAAGGCCTTTACTAAGCAAAAGGTAATGGATTGCTAATAAACATTCACCAAGCAGAACTTCTCTAGGATAAAGATGATCACTACAGAAAGAAGTGGTGCAATTATGGCGAAATTCGCCTCATCAAATTCTTGAATTAGATTCCTGGGAATCCTTATTTAGGTCATCTTGTTAGTAATAAGCAATTGATTTGCATTAAATTATTTAGCATGGGTATGCATGATCCAGTACTACCCTTATATATACAAACATATAAAAAAAATTGAAGGACATCGAGAAATAGATAAATGTTTACTTCATCATCTTTTCAATGAAGTTTGCCACCATTTTACCAATCACTCTGGAGCTCAGTTTCTTCTGCATTGCAGGGCTTCCACCAGCTCTGATAACAAGACATTGGATGATTAAATACTTACATTAAAATGTTTATGAACTTGTGGATTTCCAGCTTTAACCGCAATCCACAAACTCCAAGATATTAAGGATACCTTGTCAACACAGCTTCATGATCCAAAATAGGCATTGCATGAGTTTCCCTGTTAGCATTTGAACAATCCACAGTAGCATTCTTAGTCAAGACTTCCTTGATTTTTGCTTCATCCTCAGTGGGGATTTCATCCACGGCAGTTTTGGGCTGTTTCTCTCTAGAAGCCTCAAATAAAAGTTTTTTCCGTCTTGAAGTATTATCGGAATCATTCAAGAAGCCTTCATCTATTGGAGTTTCTGACATGAATTTCTGTAACATAGCTTGAACTTCAATCCTCCACTGCAAAGAAAAAAATGACCTTTATGGATTTCTATGTCCTTATTCTCATTATCATCAAAGGCATATTAGCACCACTTATCATTGAGATTAAAGATAAACGGCGAGTCTCATTTCCTAATACATTCAGAGGCAAATTGACACCAATTATCATATAACCATTGAGATGACGGGAGAAAAGCTGAATTTCAATTGACTGGAACAATTTTGAATTTCTAATTGATGAGCTTTATCAAGCTTTATTGGTCATCCTAATCAGATAAAATATCTGTCTGTATCACAAACCTATACATCCCTTCTGCCACTTCTAAAAATTTGCAATACCTTTAGCAACACTGAGCACAAACTATATATAGCAATGCAGTACTAATCGAGCATAGTTGAAGAGTAAAGATCAGTAAACTGAATTCAATCTTTGATCTATCTTCCTTGCAGCATAAGACTCAGATACTGGTGATTGCTTCATTGCTAAATACAATACATTAGCTCTGTGAGGAATTACTTGGACCTTGAGCCCATAGACTAGCCTAAGGTAGGCACCTTGAAATCTGTGCAAAAAATTCAAAATCAACAAATCTAGTCTGGCGTTACAGCCGTTTTTATGTTCCACAACCATTTTGTAATATTTTTTATGGGGATCTTGTTCATTCTTTCTACTGAAGTAATGAAATTATGCAACAAATCATGTGTCGTTGAGTGAGGACTATGATCACATCATTAAGTGAGTGGCTTTCTTCAACAGGAACAATCTCATGAGGAAGATCTTAAGGGCTCGAATAGATGATTTATTTACGTATTTGTGTCTGATTTACATGGTAATAAGTATTACTATATCACATAACAGCTGCACACCTAATCATTATCAGAATCATACTTAAATAGACATAGACATCTTATTAAACTTTATAAGGCATGATTAAAAGGGAATCAGAAACATTCAATACTGAAACCAACCTCTTTTGAGTTTTCTGTCCGCTTCATTAATTTTGTAAGCATCTTATGCATAGTCAGTTCTGAAGCATCTCTGTTCCAATGCATACATAAATTCTCAATCGAAATCATAATCAGCAAACATTATGGGGGTAAGCATCCCTTACCTTATTCTTTTAAACAAAGTAGCTATTGCACTATTTTGTTCACTATAGCCATATTGAATACCATCCCCTTTTGATGTGATGAACTCTTGTGACAATGTTTTCTGTATTTGAATTTCGAGCACCTCAGATATAATCTTAATGGAATCCAAGCTAAGCAATTTCGCTGCTGCAAGGAGACACTGTAAAGAAAAAGTATGCACAATCATATACATATCAGATGATAACTCCGTAATAGGATAGAGTATTGTTATCAAAACAATTATGCATCCACTATATCATCACTTGATGTGTGTCCAATTTCAGCCCACGTTGTAGAATCATCAGAATAAGTTTTAAAGAATTCTAATTGGATTAACATATAGAAAAGAGTTTAAACTCCCCAAACCTTACACACCAATTACATATAGTTCCCATCTTTCACAAAGCCGATACAATCAGAATATAAAAGTGTTGGTTCATAAATTCTTTACAAACAATAATACCATTTCCATGCAAGAACATTCACATGCCCTATAAAAATATCAGCCATTATTAAGAAGCAAAGACTAAGTTTATTTATCATGCATGTCCCTTGCCTAAACAATGCTTTCAATTTGCATATAACAAACAAAAGTGCTGTATACAAGACTAATTATACAACTTAAAACATTAGAATCAAGTATTCGCACAAAGAACCAAAATTAAAAACCCAAGAAATTATTTCCTGATCATGTCTTGAAGTGAAAAAGAAAACTTACACGAAGAGTTGTACACCACCTTCTTCTTTGTTCTCGCAGACTGCCAACTGCAGTTGCCAACTCCTTGTGAATGTCATGATTAGCATCCAATTTCAAGCTTAAATTTACAGCAAAAGATGAGAATTTAGTCAGCGATTTACAGGAGACACTAAGAGAACGAAAAAAAAACTGATGGTTTGAGGATTGTTCAAAATATGCTCAATATTCAAAACAAATATGCAAAATACGTAGATAATGCTGTCATAAAAAAAATTTATACCAAACGCTCATAATACTTTGCACAGCTTGCGCACATCAATCATATATCACTTTAATTGATGGTTTGTCATACATTATGTTCTTTTCTGGAGTATATGATCATTTGCATATCAAAACTAAGGCAACTTGGAATCAACAGTACTCAAGCTGAGAGTCACTTTTAATTCATCATCAATAAATGTGCAGAACACTCATACATCTTTGTATAGACTGTGGATACTAATATATCAAAACTAAGCCAACTTGAAATCAACAGTACGCAAGCTGAGAGTCGTTCTTAATTCATCATCAATAAATGTGCAGAACACTCATACATCTTTGTATAGACTGTGGATACTAATATATCAAAACTAAGCCAACTTGGAATCAACAGTACGCAAGCTGAGAGTCGTTCTTAATTCATCATCAATAAATGTGCAGAACACTCATACATCTTTGTATAGACTGTGGATACTAATATATCAAAACTAAGCCAACTTGGAATCAACAGTACGCAAGCTGAGAGTCGTTCTTAATTCATCATCAATAAATGTGCAGAACACTCATACATCTTTGTATAGACTGTGGATACTAATATACCATGCACCTTTATTACTCACTTAACTTGATGTTTTGTCATATGCTACATTTTCTGGAGAATTTCAGTGATCTTTGTATGCCATCTAAATTTGTGATACCTTGGATTTAGTACTACTCAACCTCTGAATCATATTTAGCCTATCATCAGATAACGTGCAGAAGCTCCAATAATTTGCATTTTTAAATCCTATTTGACTTGAAAATCTACAGCTTTCTATCTACAAGCTGGCTAAAAGAATGAAAGTAAGAATTAAGTTCTCCGGATACCTAGATGTCAACATAGGACTCTCTTTGCCTCATCTTGAGGAATCAACAAGATAGCAGAAATGTTTGCTACTCATATTGAAATTTCATATAGTATAGATTGTATAGACATGGCTTGAAGGTTTATTGCAAGGTCTCATCATATGGCATTAGATGAAGAAGATATAAGGGATGAATACATTAGGTAAAGAAAAGATAAAATAGAAAAAAGAATTGTCAAACTCCCTCTTAGATTCCGGAACATCCAAAAATGCACATAATTCAGCTAAATTAATAAAGACAGATTTCATAGTTGGAAGTCATTCTTTGATCAAAACGAGCTGTTCGTATTTATGAGAGTTTGCACCTTTTAACTGATGGAAGCTCAGATGCATATTGAAGGAGTATTCCTTTCACAGAATCAAGGGAACCTTCTACACTAGTCTGTAATAGAAATGAATACATCCTTATTGTCAGATGACGTAACTCCTTATTGTCTTCAAATGGTTGGCAAAGCAGACAAACCTGGTTAGACTCTAGTATTCTTGTACACAAAAAGCTTAGTGGTTGTGACCAAAAATGTTCCATGCAGGCCATCTATCCATACAAGTATTCTTGATGAAATAACTGTTTCCAAAGAGCATAGCTTTGAAATACATAATTTGCTTTTGCATCTAACCATGGATAAACAAGTCATACCTTCAAAGCTCTAAGAAACGAGGTTACAGTGCTGTCATATTTCTCATAGTAAGCAATAAGAAACTTGAGGGTGTCACAGCAAATGTCGAACGATATAGTCGGATTAAGGAGTGTTGCTTTGATAACACCTTCCAGGTATTCATTAGGTGATGGTAATGTGAAAGTATGCAAATGTAGACGTCGGGCAGCTGAGGCAGGAAGAAGCCTTCTCATGGCATCCACAGATGTTGCCATTCCCAATATGAGTACAAGTGGCAGTTGAGCTAACCATTCACTGAAATCAGAACTAATTCTGTGTTATGATTGGACACATCAATTGTAAACGTAAGTAAATTTTGGCCTCCTGGATCATTTTGGCCTTTTATAGACGTTAATACAACTTTCTTTCTTTCTTTCTATTAGAAATTATAAAGCACATAATGGTCATAGAGAAGGGCACCTAAGAGTAATGATAAAGTCTGCCAACACCTCTGCATTGCATAACTCTGCATCTTCTATTATGATCACAATTGGAAGCTTTGCATTTTCTGGTTCTCTATGCCAGGAAGCCAAAACATCCATGTCTGCTGTCTGCACGACGATGCATTCTATTTATTTACAGAAACTTTTAAGGCATATGAAAAAAAAATTATATAAGCTAATCCACAGGAAAATTTTACATAAGCTAAACCATGACATACATCAGGATTAATCTTCACAATCTGTTTCAGCATGCTATATAGGGCAGAACCCATTCCACCTTTGCCTGAGAAGTTCTGTGGTAATAAATTTGCTACGTGGCAATTGTTATTCTGTAAGTAGCTATTTAGTTCAATGAAGGTGGTAGTGTGATCAGAGGAATCAACATTGCCTGAACAAATAAGCATATGAGTTTCTTATAAGTTTACTTGCACTCCAAACAATGCTCAGAACAATTAAAATCTGGGAACAAACAGAAATGTTGTGTAACAAGAAGAAGAAGCAGAAACGATGTATTATAAGATCATACAATCTGTATTGCACAAGAGAAAGCAGAGAAGAGCAACAGAAACATTGCATTCATTATAAGAAGAAAAAAACAAAAACAAATAGCACAAACTTCGTTCTATATGATCATATGATCTTGCTTTCACTCAAATCAAGCAATACAAAAAAAAGCAGAAACGTGTTCCAAATTCATGTAATCTTATTCGCACTCAAACAAGTTCAGAAAAATAAAACAGAAATAAATAATTGAAAAGTTCAATTGCATGATCATACGAAAAATAAAACAGAAATAAATAGTTGAAAAGTTCAATTGCATGATCATATATACGTACGCAAATAAAGTAATGCAGCATTCAGCTGTTTGCTGACTCTCGCACTGGAGGATGACATTGGAGATAAATAGAGCTGAAGTTGGGCATCGCAAAAGATCGAATTGTGAACATACTTATAAATTTCCTTGAAAACTTTCATGTTCCGAGATTTAAAGACATCCTGTGGCATCAGTCAACACAAACTACTAAATAACATTCCAATGCAAACTTACAAATTTTCTTGAAATCTTCATGTTGCAAGATTAAAAGACGCCCTATAGCACCAGGAAAACAGCTAAATAAGCTTTGAATCATTGTTTAATGGAGAAAACGTATGAAATGCCTTTGAAAACTTTTGAATTACGAGCTTCAAATACATAAATAGCACCACAAAAATAACGAATGATCTTTAAAAACCTTAATTTCTGTGCAAACTTAAGAATCTTCTTGAACTTTGACATGACCTTCCTTTGAAAACAACGAACTTGAAAGACATCTCACAGCATTAGAACAGCAGCTAGATAACCTTTGAGATATTGAATTGTGTACAAGATTCTGGGTCTCCTTCAAAACTTTTGAGGTTCTGACCTTAAAAAAGACATACATGAAATAGCTATACAGCCTTCAAAAGATTGAATCACTTATAAGTTCCCTTGACATTATGTGATATTACAAGCTTTAAATTGCATTTTTTATCATCTAATTAGCCTTCAAAAGATTGAATCATTCATGAAATTCATCGAGAAGTTGATGTTATGAACTTCAACGACATCCTTCACTATAAGAAAACCACCTACAAAAGGCTTCAACGGTTGAATCGTTTACAAAATTAGGAATTTCCCAGACCTTTTGATGCTATGCATCAGAAAAGAACAGCTAATGGTAGCCATGTTCGAATAATCGTAAGGACTCACTTCATTAGAGGTTAATGTAAGTCATCCTAACCTTCACACTTTCCTCAATCTTCTCCCATGTAGATCGAAACGCTTCAGCGCGCCATAGTCCACATTCCGGCGGTTCGTCTGCTACGCAAGGAGGGAGAGGCACCAAGAACTCATGCTTGCTTCCTCGTTTCCGCTTATTACCGGCATGGCTCGTCTTCGTAGGCGTATTCTCTGCTCCTTTCAAAACTTTGGAGGAACCAGAATGGAGGATAAAACATACCTATTAGGCAGAGACCAAAGAAGAAGAGGAAGATAGTGATGAAAATGGTGATGATTCTAAAGATTCTTTGAGAATCGAGAAGAAAGAAGGATGAAGGATGAAGAGAAAACAAAAAAGAAGAGAAGGCGAGGAGAGATAGAGGTACCTGTGATGGGGCATCTTCGAGAGCAGTCCCTCCTCCTCCTCCTTCTTCATCTTCTTCTTCTACTTCTTCTTCGTCTTCTCCTTCTTCTTCGCAGCGATCGGCCATGGGAGCTGCAGAAGGCATTTTTCCTGACAATCGATCGATCGATCAAATCGCGCGGGAAATGTAGAGAGAGAGAGAGAGAACGTTTTGTAAGCCCAAATTTTGGCTCAAACAAAATAATAATAAAATCGAAAATAAAAATATTTTTAAAACTTCTTTTTTTTTTCCAAAAAAAAATCTACTGTTCTCGTATGATATTGTGAAATGCTCTCAAGAATAGCCTCCATTTCATTATGTCTCAAGTTACATTTTATAGACTCTCTCTTAGCGTGGAGGGTGTTCTCCCGCTCCAATTAGCTCTACTAATTATGGGGCTTGGTGGGGGCCTAGTTTGGGTGTGGTGCATGAGGCTTGGTAGGGGCCTAATTTGGGTGTGGTCTATGTGTGGTGCATGGGGCTTGGTAGGGGCCTAATCTAGGTGTGGTCCATGTGACCACCACAATACATACAATAAATCTGATGGTGCAATGCATGTATTATATTTTATAAAGGGAATGCATGGATGGATGGCTATGGGCTACGACTAGTTCCATTTCCATCCAAGTCTCTCGAAAAGGAGTGGGGAAGTCAAAGGGTTTCGATGTGGGTGTAGGTTGTAGCCCAACATATTCTATAAAAGAAAATGGCTATATGCGCTTGAACTAGTTCCATTTCTAGCTAAGTTCTCTCGAAAAAAAACAAATTTTATTTTATTTTATTTGGCGGGGGGGGGGGGGGGGGGGGGGGTCAAAGGGTTTCGATGTTGGGTGTGGCCCGTGGTCCCGATGTAAAAGGTAGGTACCCCGACCATAGCTTCTAGACAGTGTAACTCACGTTCCCTTATCTTCTCAATTGCTTCTACACAACGAGTGGCTTCGAAGTCCGACATCTTATGGGTGTTTGGTTGTGTCTTTGGTTTTCTGCTCCAGCGAGGGACAGAAAGAGTGGTGTAGGTGTGTCCACACTCATCATCCCCTCCTGTCCCTGCAAACATTTCATTGGTTAAATGTTGTGAATATTAACAAAGTTTTGGTTAACATTTTGTAGCTTATTCTCTCTATGTTGTTTTAGCTCTACGATATACATCTACTTAGTGTCTTTATTATATCTAGGGTATTAAATAGTTTGGAGAGGGAGGTAGAGGGTCCTAATATGTTGACGTAAGTTGGACACTTGCATGAAAAGTGATACTCATCCTCTTATCTCTATGTGACATAATCTACGTATCTTCTCCATGAACTCATCCTCGATCTCAAGTTGGTGAGATGATACTCTAAGTTGTCCAATGGCAACCCTTAGTGCATTTCGTAAGAACGCATCTCAATATTTTGATTGTATAATAAAACCTAACTTAGAAAAGACCATGAAGTGTTATTTATGGTACAACAGTTTATATTAGAGTAGCTCTGGTGGGTTGATACATTTATGTTGAGTGTAAATTTACCATATTTCTTAGCATATTACTTTATTACGATCCTCATGAGAGATAATACTTTTGTTGCCTCTTAAGGAGCCCCTGTCTGGTAATATGTTGCCTCCTCACATTAGTGAGTCAATTCGTTCTTGTACATGACAGAGGTTGTGTGTGTGTAATAGCTATTAGTTGCCCAAGATAGCTTGCGACCAAATGATCTCTCTAAAATGTTGATGTCATACTCTTCAATAGGGTGATGGTGCTCCCTTCTTTGGAAAGAGCTAACTACGTAATCCTTAATAGTGTTTTCAAGCGCTCCCAACCAACAACACGATGTTGCAACAAAATACCCTTCATTTATTCTTGCTTTCGCAACATCGCGATGCAAGGTTTGTATTCAATACCGAGTTTTGTTCTAGTTTCACGTAATACCTCAACACCTCCAACACCACTTATATTTGCGATATATGAATCGGTTTTGTTTTCACACTATAAATCAAATCATTTTTTTATAATGGCCTATTCATTATGATCATTAAGTGACTCCCTGCAAAATAGTGTAGACAAAGTAAGTTGATTTATTATTGCTTATGTATCACCTCTTGAAGCGTTAGACAAGTATATTGGCGTGTTTACTAAATGCTTACCTCCAACCTTAGCCTCGTGAAATGTGTAACATGCAAAGTATATATCGCCTCTAGTAAATCCACAAGTAATCCCAATTATTGTCTGATGTGTGATGGAAGTGATAAATGCACAAGTAATCCGAGTTATTGTTGGACGTGTGATGGAAGTGAGGGAAGCCGAAACATCGCTTACACATAACCTTCGACCATGCTTTATTTGTCCACCTAGTTCGATCCTATGACCCTCCATGTGTTGATGTATGTGTGACTTACATGTGCTCATAATAATAAACTAACCTCTAATACCCTTTAAGATCGATCTCTTGCCAAGATATCATAGAGTTGTTTGAGAGAAGGGATGTGAACATTCTTTTGCCATTATGCATGCATGGCAATGACCTTTGGTTTCACTATTGCTCTTAACCACGTCTATGAGGTATATTATTAGTGCACTTAATTTGTCATTTTAAGAAATAATATGTGTTTCTATCTCCAATTATATACCCCGAGATAGTAAAATACTCAAGTAGTTAAACCATCCCGAAAAGTTATTTATTTTCTACGGGCTTATGCATTGTATGTTAAAGGCACGAGTATGTTTTTCTTTGCCAGTATGATGCTCTCCTTTGGTACCAAAAGGGATGTGATTACTATAAAGCCATTCCTATTGCTTTTGCCTCAAAATTCGAATGAGTTTTAAGTCTTCTTTGGATCATCCAACAATCATTGCAAGTTTGTTAGGGATTATTGGAAGACAAGCAATCCCGTGATTACCCATTCAAGGAAGAGATGCAATTCATTTTCTTGTGGGGGTCTAGAACAATAGAGTTTTGAGATGGTCTAGGCAACTATCTCTATAAGACATATGGATCCAAATAGATAAATTGTTTTTTAAACTTATGCTATTCCACGTAATATGGGTCATGTGAATCTAATATGGGAAACATGTACCACGTTTAAGGGTAAAAATTGGACAAAGACCATAGACAGGAGTCATGAATATGCATATGCACCCAAAGTCTTCTGTTTTTGTGCATTCTTTTGAGTAATGAGATCATTACTTATATGACATGTTGACATTTGAAGCTTACTCATTGTAAGAGTAACAAATTGTATCAATAGAAAGGACCTCAAAGGAAGGTGTGTTGAACTCGTTTCCATTCATGACTTATGCCTTGATATGGTGACGTTGATTGAATAAAGTCGATCCCATTAATAGTCATTCAATCAACGTAATAGATAACCATTTCATGCATCTATTTTACCTACAACAACTCGTAGATTTGCTTGGCATTGCATAATATTTGAAATTCTCCTTACATGTAGATTTGCACCTCCCAATTCGACTCTTTGTCTTAAATTTAACTTGCATTGTTGGATAAGTGATCTTGGACATTATTTGACTTCATTTATATGAACACTAGCCCTTATAAATTACTTCCTTACTTTGAACATAGAGAAAAGTATTCCTTCGCTACTTGAAAACAATTTGCAACTATCTAAAAGTATCATTGACCACATCTACAAAGTCATAGTTGATGATGATGTTCACCTTGTAAACTCAAACACGATGCATGGCACTATCACACATCTCCATTCATAAATGAATTGGACGGTGGCACATATGTTGGATTCACATTTCTTGCACAATAAAGTTCATATAATTTCTTGCACAACAATGTTAGTAAGGATCCACAAATATTATCCTCAAATTCTCTTACATATGCAATCCTGGATTTGGGTGATATTTCCCAATGCTCACCAAGATTCATTACATAGGTCATACGTGTTGTAGACTTGCATGGAAATGAATCCATCACATTGTTTGAGGCAAATCTTTAACCATTTATAAGGAATCAAATGTTATGTCATAAAAGATTCCCATATTTGTTTTAAAGGACAAACGAACATTTGATAAGGATGGTGGGGGAGGATGATTATATAATGGATGGTTAGGATGTTAGTTAGTGTCTTGTCGTAGAGACCCAATATACGGAGTCCTCATAGTCATGCCTCTTAGCACTGATCGATTTATATCAGTCACAACATTACTCGAACACAACCAAACATTGAATTACCGAAGTGCGCCACCCCATGAAACCGAGCTTCTTCCCATAAGATAACCACCAATTACAAGGAAGTGGACAACTCTTTGTGGTACAAAAGTGTTGTTGAAATGGGAGTAGATGTCATGACCAACCCACACTAATGCAATGTCATGAAGGATTACAACACATTCAACACCTTCTCATAAGGAATCAATTTCTTCCATTCCTTCCGCTGTATGGTATCACGTCCACGGAAGATGCAACGCCTACGTATAAATTTGTGCCGCGCCATTACAAAGTTTGCACCATTATCGGGGTTCAAGACGGAACATGCTTGATTTGTCAACATGATTATTCTCTATATGTATTTGATACATGATGCCATAAAGAGAGTGACAAGAGGATGTGTATGAAGAGGATATGCATGGTGAATGTGTGTCTTGAGAAGCTATGGTGAATACTATGAATGTGTGTGAAGAGGAGGATATGCACGGTGAATGTGTATTGAGAAGCTATGGTGAATACTATGAATGTGTGTGAAGAGGAGGATATGCACGGTGAATGTGTATTGAGAAGCTATGGTGAATGCTATGAATGTGTGTGCCGAAGAAGTTATGTATGGTGAATGTGTGTGAAGAGGAGGATATGTATGGTGAATGTGTCTTGAGAAGCTATGGTGAATGCTATGAATGTGTGTGAAGAAGTTATGCATGGTGAATGTGTGTGAAGAGGAGGATATGTATGGTGAATGTGTCTTGAGAAGCTATGGTGAATGCTGTGAATGTGCGTGAAGAAGAGGATATGTATGGTGAATGCATGTGAAGAGGAGGATATGTATGGTGAATGTGGCTTGAGAAGCTATGGTGAATGCTATGAAAGTGTGCGAAGAAGTTATGTTTGGTGTAAATGTGGGTGGAGTAGCCATGGTGAGTGTGCATGAATTGAATGCTGCGACAAATGTGTCTGAAGAAGCTATGTATAATGAATGTGTGTGGAGAAGCTATGGTGAATGCGCATGAATTGAATGCTAGGCATGTGTGTGAAGAAGCTATGGATGGTGAATGTATGTGAAGAAGCTACGTATAGTGAATGTGTGTGGAGAAGCTATGGTGAATGCGCATGAATTGAATGCTAGGCATGTGTGTGAAGAAGCTATGGATGGTAAATGTATGTGAAGAAAGCTATGGATGTGAAGAAGCTATGTATAGTGAATGTGTGTGGAGAAGCTATGGTGAATGCGCATGAATTGAAGGCTATGCATGTGTGTGAAGAAGCCATGGATGGTAAATGTATGTGAAGAAGCTATGTATAGTGAATGTGTGTGGAGAAGCTATGGTGAATGCGCATGAATTGAATGCTAGGAATGTGTGTGAAGAAGCTATGGATGGTAAATGTATGTGAAGAAAGCTATGGATGTGAAGAAGCTATGTATAGTGAATGTGTGTGGAGAAGCTATGGTGAATGTACATGAGTGCCAGGCTATGCTTTATATACATGAGGCATCAGTGCTCGTCTATGCAGAATGGTGATGAGAAAAACATGGCTAAAACCCTAAATCTTTAACCTGGTATGTTATGAACGTCATGAGTAGAACAAGGGAAAAAAATGGGTGATGGACAGCAGGATCTCAACCAAGAAGAAGGAGAAGAAGAAGAAGAAGAGGAAGAAAAGAAATCAGAAGAAGGTTTTGTACAGAATATTTAGCATGGCTACTCTGATGATGTTGCATCGGGCAGCCTCGCTCCCCTAGTCACGTCTCCCCTAACCATGTCTCCCCATTGATGTATCTGAGCTGAAGGAAAGGCTGAGCTTCTTCATCACTCAGTTGATGTGACCATGGAACCCTTCTGCTTGCCTCTGCCCCCGCCCCAAAACACTTGTATTCACCATAGTAAGCAGTGCTGCAACACACATCAAACCAAGCTTCTGTTGTATGTATGAACTAGCAAACCCTAATTGCAAATTTTGGGTTGTTGAAATCGCCAAACCACAACTCTAAATGCAACATGGATTTGTTGAAATCTATGTGGATATATATTTTCTAACTTCTCAGCATTTTTGTGTGTGTCAGATTGAATGGGCAGTATCATCACACAGTTTGTGAATATATCAACCAAGCTTTCAAAAAGGTATGGAATCAAAACCCTAACCATAAATATAACAAGTCATTTAAAAATATGTGAGGTATGCTTTCTGTGGATCTTTGTATGTTTGCACAGAGTATCGCACAAAATTGTGCGATACTCTGCGCAAACATACTAAGATTGTGATGTTAAATCCCAAAGTATGTGTGGGTTGGATAAGGTATTTCATGATGATAGCCTTGTGATGTTGATTATAGATGGGCTAATACGGATAGCAGCTGAGCACATTCATAATATTCAAGGGAAGTTAAGGATGATTCTCTATTAACAAGAGATTGTGATTCGGCACCAGGTGTGTGAATGCCCTCTTAGTTGAAGTGAGGGAGGTCGGGGGGAAGCATCCCATTAACAAGAGATGAGACCTTAGGATCCCATTAACAAGCACCCTTGGTTGAATGAATAGCAGTTATCTCTATATATAACCGAAAGGAAATTTTAAAATTTTAAAATGTACCTCTGCCTTGAGGGTATCTCGAAATCACAGACCATCCTTCCAGGAGCGATTACAGAGCTCATGTATGTGTATATGACCATCCTTGGTTTTGGGGTCCCATTCATAATAGATCAAATCTCTGGTTTGTGGATGTGAACTTAGCTGATGGAAAGTTAAAGGAGGGAGGTATTGTATAGGACCCTAAATAGCTTTCTTCCTTGATTCATGAGTCATACATATAGTATGACTAGGTCTAGAAGATCAAGCAAACCGAAAAGAAATTTGAAAATTTTGAAATGTACCTCTGCCTCGAGGGTATCTCGAAATCGGACCATCCTTCAGGAGTGATCACAGAGCTCATGTATGTGTACATGAAAACTACACGTGAATATGTGCCCCACGCTCGTCCCAAGTACACGTCACCTGACCCTGTGATGTTGCATTCAATGAACACAAAGCCACTTGCATCGATTGGGTTGTCTCGGTTTTGTGCCGTGATGGAGCCCGAGAGGTAGCCGGGTTGTGCCTTCACATGGAGCTCACAACTCTACACACCTCACATGGATTACATTAAAGTCTCGCACTCATATACAAGCCTCAACTCGCATGTTTGTGCATGTTATGTATGTTAAGGCTTACCTTGTAAGTAGATTGACCATGACCGAATATGAAATCAATGGAGCCCTCAATGTAACAACCCTTGAAATAATGCCTGCCTTGGTAATCGAAAAGGGTGTCTTGTGCTCCATAGAATCCACAATCATAAAAGGCCATCATGTCCCCTGCAAGAAGAACAGCAACTGCTTGGCCACCTGAAGCCCCGGGTGGTGGGGCTGATGCTCCATTCTACTAAACAAAAAACATCTCAATTACATGATCATTCTGATTTCGATGAGCATATTCACACATGGGTACCGCTACATTTATCAGTTAGAAAAGTATATATATGTATATATATGTAATAATGTATGTATGTATGTGTCTTGAGTGAGTGTGTGGGTATTGCATACCTGGAATCCAATTCCTCTAGCAACAAAGTTGTTTGCATTAGCTGAGAAAGTGGCACTATCTGCTGTCCCATAGCTGATGGCCCTTGCATTCCAGCTTATGATTGTAGACATTCTGCCTGCTCCTTGTAAGATGATGTTTGGCTTTGTATATGGGATAGTGACTTTTTCACTACATATTCCAATAGATGAGATTTCATCTTAGAGTTACTCATTGTAGATTCAACGATAGGTTTATGGTTTGAAAGACATAGTTCATCATGTATGACATGGTCATGCCTCATCATTTCTCACACATACAACGAAACATTACACATACAATGAAAATCAGAGGATCTGGAGTTCATCCAAACATGATCAGAGTTCTAGAATTCATGTTAACCTGTTCATGGCTCAGCATGGTAACACATGCATTCATCATCATGGTAACATTGCATATAAATATATTGATATTCAGACGATATAGAGTTTGTGCTAACATGAACATGGTCCATCATGTTAACATCACATATACAATGAAAATTGGAGTATCTAGAATTCATGCTAACATTCTCATTTTTCATCATGCTAACACACACACACACACACACACACGTTTCATCACACGTTTCATCATGGTAACATTACATATACAATAAAAACTGGAGGATCTTACAAGTACACTGCAGCATTGATCTTAATGTACACCCATTGCATGTTGTTTTTAGGTACAGAATCAATTGCGGCTTGCACGCTCGTATATTGGCCTCTGCCATACTTGTCCACAATGATGTATTTGGAGATGTTCGGTGGTTGATTGTAAGACGATATTGCAGCATTGCATCCATCCTCAGCAACAACTGATTTAGATGTTATAGTTTGAGTATGCCCCACACCGAGCATTGATAGCATGGCCCAATGAATAATGACATGGTATCGATGAACTTTCATGATTGGTGAGTGTTGAGTGAAATTTGCGCACTATAAGTAGAGGGTTTCTAAGTTTATGTGGTATTCACTTTCAAATTGGCCACTAACATATAACAATTTTATGCACTAGGTCTGTTCAATCATAAACAAGAGCACATTCGATCTCTGATTGAATTCGATTGTTCAAATCGTCTATTTGATCCGACAATTATTGATGGATGAATTGTCCTTAGTGCCACATCTAACGTGCAATATGTGTTAAGTAAGATATTAAAAAATGGCAGCTGAAAAAGACACATCAGCCTTTCCCACTACTTCATGTATGAATTCAGCTGATTCTGATGCCTTACTTCAATTCACCGTCATCATTGTCAGAAAGTTTGCTTTTGTTCATTGGTATGAATGAGAGAAGATCTCAATTTATCTAATAATAGTTTCCTTTTCTCTTCATATATGTCCGTATAGGAATCTAAAGTTTTTTGAGGAAGGCATAAATGTGACTTTCACATGATATTCGTTAATGACATTATTCCTCGTACTCATTTGATCTCTTTTTGATTTGATAGTGCATTTGCACATATGAGCAAAGCACCACCACATAAACACATACACAAGGCCATGTTCTAAAAGGAGTCGTAGTATGTACATTGATGTTGATTATTAGCCTTTTTAAGCCTTGCATTATGGGCAAAGTGCTAGACTATAATTTTCTCATGTCATACAAAACCTATACGCTAGCATGTTAAAACCTTGTTTTTACATGTTAAGTTACATGCTATGATATTCTAGCTAAAACAATCAATGGAGTTAAGCCAACCTTTTTTTGTTCTTTTCCTAGAAGAGTGATAATACCTATTTGTCGATGGTATCATGTAACTCATTGTGATAGTGGAGTAAGAAGTGATGGCCCTACTACAATGCAATATTATTACTCACAACATTGTGACATGATGCTTACACCCACTTTGTTTGTTCTCATCCTTGTGGCATTTCCTAGTGGAACCAATATTTTTTTATTCTGAGCAGAAATGCCAATGTGAAGAAAATGACATTGGCATTGCATTGTAGAATTATGTTTAAAATTTCCATTTTTAAGTTGTAGAAGTTAATATGTTAAAATAATATTGTGCTTTATATGCACTTTGGAGTAACTTATGTTAGGGAAAAGCTACTTTCAAGACACTTTGATTGCAACACAAGCTAGGGAGAATGTCACAATCATTCATTGTTTCGTATACAAGGTAGCTAAAAAAATATATGATCCACTCGATCAATATCCTATTTGTACCTTTGATAGTATAAACATGTTGAATTGATTATTCATCCTTCATTGCTTATCAAATTGAGTCATAAGGTCATGTCCTAAATCAATTATGAGTTACATAAAACAATTAGTTTGTGGCATGTCGCTAATAGTTAGAAGTCATCACATCATGTACTAGTAGCTCTATGTATTTTCATTAAGAAAAACAAACTCTTTATAGAGTCCAATTTTGAATAATTATATCATTTCTAATGGTACAAAGTACTAAACCAAACTTGTTGTGTTTTGTTCTAGAAGTCCCTTTCCACGAGTTTGTTATAAAGGTGAGAGTTTTGTCAATGCCAAATAACTTTATTCATAGACACACCACAAAGAAAATCTTAGCCCTCTTAAGACTTATTCATATCCTTCCCAAAAACCCATTGTGTTTAAACTTTACCTATTTGTACATGTTTGAAAAGAGGCTTCCTATGTGTAATGTTAATGTATTAGGTTAGGGTAATCAACATTTGAAAATTTTATGGAGTGTTCTTTGATTTCTTGTGACTACTTTCTAGAATTGCTTGGGAAGCAAGCAAAAGATACAAAAGGTGCATAAAAGTAAAATTTTGTGTTCAGGTTGGATACAAGATATGGAAAAATAGTTTGGTAGACGGGATACAATACACTTGCTTCATGATGCATCACTAGATTCCTTTGTAAACGAGGTCTTTTTGTAATGCCAATGTATCATAACATGAGACAAATGTGGAGGTTCGCGCTTCACCCATTATACTACACAGATTGCTCCTAACTACAAAACCATATTCTTCGCAAAATGGGGAAATTGCACACATCGATACATGTTAGAGCCTATCCTATTGTCTGCTATTCAGACCATTGCTTCCATGTGACTTAGCTCACATACATTGTGATGTGAGACGGGGCTTTGGGGCACAAGTGATGAGAGTGGTCAACTATGCATACTTTGCCCTAAACAAATTCAAGAGTCCATGTATCATACATTGATACAACACTCTGCCTTTGATCATATTCGACCATGCTTTCCACACATCTTCAACCAAACCCAATCTTTGCACAATTCTTCTCTTGACCATAATCTACACTCTCGATTACAACATTCATTGGTAAAGTTCTTGAACATCAAGAGTCGTTACTCACTTTCAAATCTACTATGTGAAATGTAATATTTTTGATCTCATAGATCACATTTGACCTCCAACGACGATAATAGAATCTCTCTCTTTCTCTTTCTCTCTCTCTCTCTTATATATATATATATATGCTTCAAATCATAGCTGGAATGAATGTGTTGCACGCCGCTTAGAGGCGGGAAATCGAGCATATTATGCATTTGAGAACACATGCAATCTTGGAGATATTAAGTGTTGGGTTCTCAAGAAATACCTTTTCAACACTTTGGTGACACCAATGCTTCTCTAGGGGGTTGGAAGTATGGGGTGGTAGCGTCCCTAAATCTACTTGGAAAGAGTTTGAAAATGTCCAAAAACATTTTCTTACAAAGTTTCTACAATTTAAAGAAACAAATGCCCTACACCCTCCTCCTTGAGACAGGATCACTTCCCATTGAGATCATGACCATGGAAAGGGTTGTTGAATACATGCTTAAGGTTAAAAAAAGTCCCTCACATCAACTTCTTAGAATTGCATGGGAAGCAAGCAAAAAAAATCCAAAAGACACATAAAAGCAAAATTTTGTTTTTTTGGTTGGATGCAAGATATGGAAAAATGGTTTGGTAGATGGGATGCAACACACTTACTTCATGATGCATCTCTGGTTTCCTTTGTAAATGAGGCCTTTTTGCAATGCCAATGTATCATGACATGAGACAAATGTGGAGGCTCGCACTTCACACATTATACTACACATGTTACACCTAACTACAAAACCACATTCTTCACGGAACAAGGAAACCTTACACATTGATACATGTTAGAGCCCATCCCATTGTTTGCCATTCGAACCATTGCTTCCATGCAATGTAGCTCACATGCATTGCGATGTGAGATGGGGTGTTGGGGCAGAAGTGATGAGAGTGGTCGACTATGCACACTTTGCCCAAAATAGGTTTGAGAGTTTGAGTATCATACTTTGATACAAACACCCCCTTGTCTTTGATCATACAAACCCTATCTTTGCACAAATTCCTCTTACAACCACAATCTGCACTCTCGATCGTGTTGAGAATCAAGCTCAACCTAGTCTAGTGTGTGAACACACCCTTGAGAGTGTGCACTCAAAGGTCAAAAGTCACCACTCTTATCCACACATTAACTATGTGTGATAGAATCATATTCTATGACACATAACTAATGAGCTTTCACATTCCCCATGACCCATGAGCTTCGGTAGTTAATGAAGAGAGAGAGTGACTATATAAAGCACTCTCCTCCTACTTTGTAATTGTTCGGTTAATCTCCTTTGTAATATACATTTGTCTTGAGTACTCTATTCTTGTTCAAATCTATCTATCTTGTGTTTCTCTCTCTCTCTCTCTCTCTCATACACACACACACACACACACACTCACAACACATATCTCTAGTCTATTCCGCTGCACAAGAGTCACCACCGATTCTTTACATGGTATCAGAGCGGTTTGGTAGCTCCATCTAGCCCATCCATGTGTGTTGAGCTCTATGCCGACGTTCAAGAAGAACCGGCTCATCGCTATCGTAGTGCGACTACATAGCTCGTATTCAAGAGAGAAGAAGAAGGAAGAAATCTACATCGAACACCATGAATACTCAAATGGGGAGCGATCTCCCTAGCGAGAAGTTGGACCGAAACAACTTCGCATCTTGGGAGTACAAGATGCAACAATACCTTGTTGGCCAAGGCTATTGGGTTTACATCAAGGGTGCACAAGAAAACCGACCCGACCCGGAAGACACCAACTACTCAACATGGGAGCAAGCGGTGAGTTGAGTAATGTATTGCTTGGCGACATGTGTTCACGACCATATGCTCGGTTACATTCGAGAAGCCAAGACGCCGAAGGAAGCGTGGGAAAATCTACGAAAGATTTTCGCCGCCAACACGACTGCGAGGAAGCTTCAACTCCGCCAAGAGTTGAACAACATCCAACAACAGGGTATGTCCATCACAAGCTACACCTTGAGGATCAAGGAGCTTTGTGACTCGCTCGGTTCAATAAGAGTCAATGTGGATGATGATGAGATGGTGCAAATATGCCTCGGCGGCCTTGCACCACGGTTCGGTTCGATGAGAACCGCCGTCCTAGCAAGGGAGAATCCTCCCTCTTTCTTTGATCTTCAATCTATGTTATTGGTCGAAGAGAATCATGTTCGAACAAGGAGCAACGCCCCGGAAGGCCACATGCTCTACACGCATTCGAATGGAGGAAGAGGACGCGGCCGATTCGGCCAAGGACGAGGTCCGACTTACGACAACAACTCCCAAATTCGGCAACAAGACGGAAGCCATTGAGGAACCTTTAGAAGAAGGGGGAGCTTCCATTTCGGTTCGAGTCGACAAAACTCGATCGAATGCGGTTATTGCGGGAAAATCGGCCACCATGAAGAAGAGTGCCGAAAGAAGTAGCGCGAGTTGGCTTCCACAAGCCAACAACTCACCAATTACGCCACCAACTCCGACTATGAAGATCATTGCAGAATGTTTGTAATGAGATGTAGAGAAAATCCTATGTTGGCCTCTACTTCGACTAATGCCTCCAATCAGGAAGATGTATGGTTCGTCGACTCCGGTGCTTCGAACCATATGACGTCCCATCAAGAATGGTTCAAAGACCTTCGAGAGCCGGATTGACCCGGTTATGTCGAGACCGGAGACGACACCACTTATCCGATTCGGCATGTCGGCAATGTCCCATTCGGGAAAGAAGGTGAACAAACTTGCATAAAAAATGTCTTACATGTACCCACCATAACGAAGAATTTGGTCTCGGTGGGCCAAATTGTGGAGCAAGGGATGCAAGTTCGATTCAACCAAGGAGGTTGCTTCATCGAGAAGGAAGGCCGACTAATTGCTCATGGTCGAAGGGAAGGGCGAATGTTTATCCTCGAAGCGAACAAGGTAAAATCAGCCATGTTTGCAAAGGGCCTCAAACACAACACCAACATAGAGCTATGGCATAAAAGAATCGGCCATATCAATCTCAACAAACTCAAGGTGATGCAATCGAAAGGAGTCGTTATTAGGCTCTCGACCTTCAAAGAGAAAGAGATTGAAGGAGTATGTGAAGCATGCCAATTCGGCAAGCAACATCGACACCCGGTCCCGAAGGAGAGGAACGTGAGCAAAGGCCTATTGGACGTAGTCCACTTGGATGTGTGGGGACCGACACAAACGGCTACGTTCGGAGGATGTCGGTACTATGTTACCTTCATCGATGACTTCTCTAGATACACATGGATCTTTCCCATGAGGATGAAGAGCGAAGTATTTACACACTTCCAAAAATTCAAAAGCGAAGTCGAAAAGACAACTGGGCGTCATGTACGATGTCTTCGGTCAGACGGAGGAAAGGAATACTTCTCTGATGCGTTCACGACATACCTTCGACAAGAAGGAATTCGACGAGAATTCACTTGCCGACACACCACAACAGAACGGTGTAGCCAAACGCAAGAATCGGCACATCCTCGAAGTAGCAAGGGCCATGCTAAATGAGAAGCATATGCCCAAGTCATATTGGGTAGAAGCTGCAAATACCGCTGTCTACCTCATGAACAGGTGCACAACATCCGAAGTGCACGAGGTCACCCCGCACGAGAAATACTATGGGAAGAAGCCAGATCTATCCCATGTAAGGATATTCGGCTCCATTGCATACGTGCACATTCCCGATGAGAAGTGGCAGAAGCTTGACCCAAAATCAGAGAAGTGCATCCTCGTGGGATACTCACAGGAGCAAAAGGGGTACAAGTGCTTCAACCCCTCTACTCGGAAGACTCGTGTAAGTTGGGATGTTGTCTTTGACGAATCGACATCATGGTACAAACCCGAGCCGACTCCTCCTGAACCATCTATGAACGACCTCGACAACACAGAAGACGATGATCAACTAAGGTCAATACTCGAAGAGAGTCCGATCTCAACTAGATTGAGCGGACCACAAGAGCCTCCGAGCAACCAAAGCTCATCTCGGACAAGTCCAAAGATGGACAAAGGGAAGGCCAAAATGCCGAAATATGAGGACGATCACTTCAATGGCAACGAATCAACTCATTCACTCGATAGTGAGTTCGATGGCTTTAATGTGCCTCTTATGAGGTCACCCGGAGTTGAGAAAGCACTCACATCGGCAAATGTGAAACTCCGTCACTCCACCCGAGAGAAGAATCCAATTAGCTGATTCGGCTACAACGACTATATGGCATACCACTATGCCTCTATATGAAGGTGGCAACAGTTTGAGAACCGAAGAGCTTTGCCGAAGCCGCTAAAGATCCTCGATGGGTCGAAGCCATAAACGAGGAGATGCAAGCTCTCAACAAGAATGAGACATGGGATCTCGTCCCTCACTCACCGCACAAGAAGGCAATCGGCTATAGATGGATATACAAAGTGAAGTATAATGCTGACAGTTCCGTCAACCGCTACAAAGCTCGACTCGTAGCAAAGGGCTACGCACAAACACAGGACGTCAACTATGAAGAGACCTTTGCCCCGGTGGCAAAGATGACAACCGTGCGAACCGTGATAGCGTTTGCAACAGCGAAAGGGTGGCACCTCCACCAGATGGATGTCAAGAACGCTTTTCTTCAAGGTGAATTAGAAGAGGAGGTGTACATGGTACAACCACCCGGCTTAGAATCCAACATTCATCCGAAAGCCACCTGCTGACTCAAGAAGTCTCTCTATGGCCTTAAGCAAGCACCACGTGCTTGGCACTCAAAGATAACACAATATCTTCATCGAATTGGCTTCCGAATGTCAAAATCCGACAATTCTCTCTATGTAAGAAGCGATTCCGAAAGTCTGATCGTCATCATCCTGTACGTGGATGATCTGGTCATTGGAGGTGAGCATCTAATCGACATCAACAAGGTCAAATCCCTCCTTTCCAACAAATTCGAGATGACGGACATGAAAGAGCTCCACTACTTCCTTGGCATCGAGGTAATTCGAACTCCAGCCGGGATTATGATCTCCCAACGACACTACATTCTCAACTTGTTATACAAGTTCGGGATGACTGAGTGCAAGTCTGTGGCAACACCTCTCAACCGAAACCTCAAACTAGATGCTAATTTTGGCACCACAGAGTGTGAGCTGATTCAATATCGACAACTGATCGGTAGTCTTATCTACCTCACGATCACTCGACCTGACCTGAGCTATCCGGTCGGCCTTCTTAGCCAGTTCATGCAAACGCCACGAGATATCCATTTGGATTGTGCTAAGAGAGTGCTACGATACATGAGCGGAACGATGGATTATGCAAACGCCAATTCAACTCGAGGGGTACATAGATGCCGACTGGGCAGGCTACAAAGCCGACCGATGATCAACCTCTGGTTTTGTCTTCTCCCTTGGAAATGGAGCCATCTCCTGGAGTAGCAAGAAGCAACCAACCGTCGCTCTTTTGAGCATAGAGGCCGAATATAGGGGCACGACGGTGGCAGCATGTGAAGTCGTATGGCTCAAGAGGATATTAAAGTATCTGGGCGTTCCCATCAAAGATCCGATTCTCCTTTACTGCGACAACATGAGCAGTATTTATCTGGCTTGGAACCTGGTGTTCCACGTACGCACGAAGCATATCGAAGTGCACTATCACTTCATTCGAGAGTGTATTCAGGTTGGCGATGTCGACCTTCAACATATGTCTACAAATCTTTAGACAACCGACATCTTCACCAAAGCCCTAGGAGCCGACAAGCTTTTGGCAATTCCTTTCAGACCTTGGGTTGACGGTCCTTGACTTGCCAAGCTTGAGGGGGAGTATGAGCCAGATGTACTGGATACCATCTGAACCGGATACAAGCCGAAGCGGACATCAACCGAAGTAGCCGACCAAAATTGAGCTTGAGGGGGCGTGTTGAGAATTAAGCTCAACCTAGTCTAGTGTGTGAACACACCCTTGAGAGTGTGCACTCAAAGGTCAAAAGTCACCACTCTTATCCACACATTAACTATGTGTGATAGAATCATATTCTATGACACATAACTAATGAGCTTTCACATTCCCCATGACCCATGAGCTTCGGTAGTTAATGAAGAGAAAGAAAGAAAGATATATTAACGTCTTCTAAGGCCAAATTTGGCCCATGAGACAATTGGTTTACAACAAAAGAGTATTTATCCAGTCATCATAACTAAAATAAAATAAAGTAAAAAATAGAACTTAAACTAAAAGAGTTCTAGTAGTGTACAATACGTAGTATACTCGAAAGTGACTATACACTAAGCCTAATTTTATTTCCACCCAAGCCTCTCGAAAAGAAGTGGGGGGTCAAAGGGTCTTGATGTGGGTGTGACCCGTGGTTCCAATGTAGAGAGTGCCCTAGCCATGGCTTCTAGGCGGTGTAGCTCACGTTCCCTTATTTTCAATATTGCTTCCACATCACGTCGAGTTGCTTTGAAACCCGACACCCGAGGACGTCTGGTTCTTCTCTGGTTTTCTGCCTCATCAATGGAAAGGCCGAGTGGTGCAAGTGTGTCGGCATTCGTTGTCTCCCCTTGTTCCTGAAAAACTTCATTTGTTACATGTTCATGATCATTAGCAACATTATTGTCAACATTTTGTAACTTATTCTCTCTGTGTTGTTTTAGCTCTAGAATGTATTTGCCTAATTTCTTTATATCTAGAGTATCTAATAGTTTGGGAAGGGTGGGAGACGAACCAAGTATGTCTTGGTATTTTGCCCTTATCTCGGCATAGGTTGGACACTTGCATGTAAAGTGGTACTCATCCTCTATCTCTATGTGACATAACCTACATATCCTTTCCTCCCTAGGGACTCCACTAGTACGACCATTCTCAATCTCAAGTTGGTGAGATGATATTCTAAGTTGTCCAATAGCAACCCTTAGTGCATGTGGTAAGAATACATCTAGATATTTTGGCCGCGTGATAAAACCTAACTCAGAGAAGTGCATGAAGTGTTTCTTATAGTACAACATTTTAGATGGGAGTGGCTCTAGTGGGGTGATCCATTTACACCGAGTGTAAATTTGCCATATTTCTTGGCGTATTACTTTATTGCGGTCCTCATGAGAGATTAAAGTGTTATCACTCGTGTGGTTGTACCTAAGGGGAGGTAGGTTATTAATGTCTAGACCATTCGCAAGAAGCCAACTCACCATCATGCCATACCATGAGCTAGTATAGCCGGACTCATACAATGATCGAGAGGCCTTAAAGGCTTGATGAGATATTCTATCATGTGGTTGGCTATGTATCCTGTGAATGAAGACTACAAGTTGAAAAAGTGCCTCTACTAACATTGGGGGTAACGTGAACTCAACCCTAATAATGTCATGTGGTAC